>NC_084731.1:32203511-32256011 GCF_033978785.1 Entelurus aequoreus
TCTTCCATGTCAGGGATCATTAGCGGCCATGCTGTAGAGAAGGACTAAGAGCACTATTACCTGCAATAATAATCTAAGTTTTTTTTATTAATGATAAGAAATCTTTCTAATACAATTTCAAGGCACTGTGTTAAAAATAATGCTATTTGGTAACAGTTGAAGAGAAAGTCAAACACAAATACAAATAGACGGAATAGAAATTAAAAGAGTAAATTAAACCAAATTTGATGATAAATTGAATTGGAAATCTCATGTAAAAAATATACAACAAAAAGTAGCAAGAGGCACGTCAATAATGAACAAAGCAAAACATGTTCTAGACCAAAAATCACTCCATATTCTCTACTGCTCGCTAGTGTTACTATATCTGAGTTATTGTGCAGAAATATGGGGAATTATACACAAAGCAAACTACAACCTGCTACCCAAGAATATTCAACAATTCTTCTCAACAAAAGAGGAGAAATATAATCTTGGAGAAAAATGTAATTTAAAACATTTGTATGCTCGTACAACACTTAAGACCTTCAGTATATCTGTATGTAGGATTAAACTATGGAATGGATTAAGCAAAGAAATCAAACAATGTACTGATATGGTCCACTTCAAGTAACTCTTCAAACTTTAAGTGTTTACAAAGTACAAAGAAGAAGAACCGAGATAAACATTCTGAATTTATCTCATCCATCCATTCATTTTCAAGATAATCTTACTCATCTCACCATATGAAATATATCTTACTTCACCAAGTATTATTTATTCATTTTTTATTGTTATTACTTATGGAGTATATTGTGAATACATTTAGAACAGGAAGTGAACAAAAGTTTTAGCAACTGCTACGTAAAGGAAAAGGGGTAGGATTAAATAAACTCTGCTTCTTCCTTCTCCTTTTCGAACATGTTGATTAGAGAAACTGGAAATTGTGATGTATCATGTTGTATGCATGCATGTTCCAAATAAACTCAAACTCAACTCAACTCAACTCAAATACATATATGAATGTGTAGTCTACATGCACACAATAATACTGTATTAAGCGGAATATAGTAAATATTGTAGACATATTTATCCAATCGACAATTGATCAGATATCATTTTTTTAACTCACTTTTGGCAAATTCAACCATTTGATGCATTTGCAAACAGCTAAAATGATGTACAAAGCAAACTATAACCTGCTACCCAAGAATGTACAATTCTTCTCAACAAAAGAGGAGAAATATAACCTTAGAGGAAAATCTCATTTAAAACATTTGTATGCTCGTACAACACTTAAAACCTTTAGCGTATCTGTATGTGGGATTCAATTATGGAACGGATTAACCAAAGAAATCAAACAAAGCACCAATATGATTCAGTTTAAGAGACTGTTCAAACTACAAGTGTTCACAAAGTACACAGAATTATTATGAATTATGATGAATATCTTGAACCCTTTTTTATTTTTATTTTTTAAATTTTTTTTTGTTTTTGTTTTGTTTATCGAGACAAAGATCATTTATGTATTTAATATTTGTTTACTTACTACGGTGTATTATTTGTCTATCATTTATTTGTTCACTGTTATGTTACAGAGAACAAGAAAATAGGATAAAATTGCTATGGTATGAAAAGGGGTAGGATTAAATAAAGTCAGTTTCTCCCTACTCCTTTTCGGACGTGCTGTAATGAAACAACTGGAAATATATGATGCATTACATTGTATTGTATGCATGATCGAAATAAACTGAAACGGAACTGAACCGAACTGAACAATTACAAATCAAGATAATTTTCCTTTTACCAAATACCCATATATTTGGGTCATATAAACAGGTAAAAGGGATTGTTAAATCGTTTTTAAGGATTATGGGATTTGTTTGAATCCGGCGTGGTGAATGTTTGCATTTGTAGGGTAAGGAGGATAAACACTTAAAGGTGGTTTTCCAAAAGTTTTTGACGCTACGTCAGGGGTGTCAAACTCATTTTAGATGGGGGGCCACATGGAGAAAAATCTACTCCCAAGTGGCACAATAACTTAAAAATAAAGACAACTTCAAATTGTTTTCTTTGTTTAAAAATAGAACAAGCACATTCTGAAATTGTACAAATAATAATGTTGTTGTTTTTTTTACACTTAAATATTGCTGTTAATAGTATTCTATTTTTATTTGTCGTTATTTATATTTTCTGAATAAATTATGTGATAATGTTCATCAGTCAACTCATTGGTGTTAATTTTCAATCTATCAAGATGAACAAAATTATATCAAAATCAAATTACAGGATGTTATTTATGTAGTTTAATCACAACATGTGGTTTGTTTTGTACATATGTAGCATCATCTACAACGATACAAAGAATTGCTATTGCGACATCCAGTGGACACATTTAGAACAGCTGTTTTTTTCATTCAAAAATTTCAGGTTCATTTTTATTCTTAGCAAACTCATCCCGCAGGCCGGATAAAACCTGTTCGCGGGCCTGATCCGGCCCTCGGGCCGTACGTTTGACACCCCTGCGCTACGTGTTCCCCATTTTCGACAAACACATTACATCTGCCCAGAAAATAAGAAGACTGAGCAGGAGGGTTCATTAGTGTTCCCAGCTTAGCAACTTTGGGTTTGATCCACTAAAGGTTTGCGTGTATTAAAACATGTGCAAACTTATCAATTAAGCGTGTTTCACTTAAATGAGGAAAACAGAGAGCACAGTCCATTTAGCGTGTTTGTCTTCATGTATATAAAGAATATATGTCACACCTGGGTGAAGTCTTGTCTGGGTTTTGTCTGGTTTCATGTTGTCTTGTCATTTCCTGTTTTATTTTGAAAGGTTAACTCTCCCTCTCGTTTCAGGTCACTTGCCCTTCCTCCTGTTTCACTGGTCTGTCTCTCCTGATTGCCTGATTGTGTCCACCTGTGTCATCCACCCTCATGTGTATAAATGGCTCGTCTTCCTTCTGTCCTGTGCCAGAGTGTTATCGTATGTTTTGTGCGAACCTCCAGCGGTCCATGTTCACAGTCATTGCCACGTTCTTTGTACCCTTTTTGTCAGGTAAGATTAGTTGTTTAGAATTGCCTCCCTTGGAGCGCCTTTTGTTGTTTTTGCATATTGTTCTCTTTGCAACCTTTTTCCCTCCGCAGCTGGAGCGTTTTGAGTTCATTGAGATTTTGTTAGTTTAGAGATTAGGTAAGCTCGGCTTTTGGTAGCCTGTTAAGTTTCTTCCCTTTTTGACCCTTTCCCTTGTCCAAATAAATATATTGTCTTAAAATCCTGCATCTGTGTTCAGAGTCCTGTTCTGGTCGTGACAATATATGATGATTATCAGAACCCCAACGTCACTGGGAGAAGGAAATGCGTTAATAATCATTTTACGCTCGCAATGTGATTTATCAAGACCGAAAGTGTTTTGCAGTTGCTGTTTCAGGTCAATATTTAGCAATATTTTTGCTTGCAAAAAGGAGGCAATCGTGCTGCAAAGACAGATGATGGACAGAGAATTCTTTGTCCTACGTGTGCACGTTAACATATTTGGACTGTCAGGAATAAAAAAATATTAGACATCCTCTATTCATCAATATTATTTCATAATTTTATAGCTGCTGGGCTGATTATAACACATTAGTTTTGGTGTCTGCGGTGGGTTATTTGTTTTTTTTTTCCCGATCTGAAAAAACGTCTTGGAACATTTGCATGCATTTCTGGATCATTCCAGACGTACCATCACAACCTATGTGCACCTTCGGCGTGCTAAAATAGGTTTTGTTGTCTCGATCGCACTTCTACAGTATATCGCCCAGAAAAGGTGGCGTGTGCTGCATACTCCACAACATAACACAGCACAGGTTGGACCATATGATGTCGTGAATGTGGAGGGAAATGAGTGTCTCCATGGCAACAGCCCGTAGTACATGCAAAGTGCTCATTTAAATAGGGCACCATTTTTGCACTGGTTATCAATCACACACGCAGTGCTGGTAGATCACCCGCAACACGGCCACTAATAGTACACACCATTTTATAGTTTGCACACACTGTTTAGTGTATCTCGGTAGATGGGGGCTTTTGTTGCTATATTTGGCGAGTAATCAGAGCCCTCTAGATCAGTGTTTTTCAACCACTGTGCCGCGGGGAGATTATCTAATTTCACCTATTTAGGTTAAAAATATTTTTTGCAAACCAGTAATTATAGTCTGTAAATTATGTGTTGTTGTTGAGTGTCGGTGCTGTCTAGAGCTCGGCAGTTTCCATATCATTAGGTGGCAGCCGGGTGCTATTTGCTTTGTAGATGTCGGGAACAGTGGGAGGCAGCGTGCAGGTAAAAAGGTATCTAATGCGTTAACCAAAAATAAACAAAAGGTGAGTGCCCCTAAGTAAAGGCATTGAAGCTCAGAGAAGGCTATGCAGAACAAAACTAAAAGTAAACTGGCTACAAAGTAAACAAAAACATAATGCTGGACGACAGCAAAGACTTACTGTGGAGCAAAGACGGCATCCACAATGTACATCCGAACATGACATGACAATCAACAATGTCCCCACAAAGAAGGATAAAAACTCAAATATTCTTGATTGATAAAACAAAGTAGATGCGGGAAATATCGCTCAAAGTAAGACATGAAACTGCTACAGGAAAATACCAAAAAAAGAGAAAAAGCCACCAAAATAGGAGCGCAACTAAAACACTACACACAGGAAAACAGCAAAAAACTCAAAATACGTCAGGGTGTGATGTGACAGGTCGTGACAGTACACCTACTTTGAGACAAGAGCTATAGTGATGCATGGTTGGTTATGGTTTAAAGTCATATCCAACAATTGCGACAACAAATTTTTACTGTCAACTGAGTTTCGTTTTTTAATGACTTCTGCTGGTTGTGGGCCTCCGGATTTTTTTAACGCAGAAAATGTGCGTTGGCTCAAAAAAGGTTTAAAAACACTGCTCTGGATACTGGTTTTCATGTATTATATTACTGTTTATTTTCATGTATTCTATTACTGTTTATCTTCATGGTCCGTGGAGAATCAGGTGCAAATGTCATGCAAGTAAGTCCCTTTCTTTTGTTTTTCCCCAGACAGCTCGTTGTTGGCAGTTAATGTTAGCATAGTCGGTGTAACACTGCTGCAACTATCAGCCCGAGTCACAAGCGTGCTGTGATGTTTCAGGATCAACCTTGTTCTAGAAGACAATAAACATCCAGTCAATGCATGTTTTTTTTCCCCATTGCCACATCGCATGACATTGACGACAACAATAAACCGTTTCCATGTGACTTACGGCGAAGGAGTAAAATGGTGTTAACACACTCAATGCTCGCTGGGCCTCCAGCGGTTACAAAGCGGAGCCTCTGTACAATGGTGGCCTTTATTTTGTTTGATCATGTGGTTGATTGGCATTAATGTTAGCGTATCTGATGGATTCCAGGATTATATTTCTGGCCTTAAAAGTCTCTTCAGTCCAGTGTGAGAGGGAGACCGTCGGAAATCAACACTTAGCCACGGTTGTAGTTTGAGAAAGTTCCAGCCTGTGCTCCCTATTGACTTCATGCTTGATCCTATTCTAATTGTTTGCCTTATTCTTTTGTGGACACCTTAATTGATCATGTAGTATGCCTAATTCTAAAATAACAATACATAATTGTATATGTTTAATAAGAATCAGAACACTTTTAATACATACTCCACAACATCAGTGGGTAGTTTTTAGATACTTTTAATCTACGCAATACATCTACTGGTTAGACTGTCCGCCCTGAGATCGGTAGATCGTGAGTTCAAACCCCGAGTCATACCATACCGAGCCGTGAGTTCAAACCCCGAGTCATACCAAAGACTATAAAAATGGGACCCATTACCTCCCTGCTTGGCACTCAGCATCAAGGGTTGGAATTGGGGGTTAAATCACCAAAAATGATTCCCGGGCGCGGCCACTACTGCTGCTCACTTCTCCCCTCACCTCCCAGTGGGTGAGGGTAATGGGTCAAATGCAGAGGATAATCTCTCCACACCTAGTGTGTGTGTGACAATCATTGGTATTTTACTATAGTATATAACTATAGTACTATACTATACCATAGAAGCAGTCTGTGTTTTTTTCTAAGCTTTTGAGAACTTTATTGACCGCACGTAACCACTGTAGGAACCTGTCAGTCTATTTGAGTCGACCAGGGTTCGGCAACCCGCGGCTCTCGAGCCGCATGTGACTCTTTAGCCTCGCCCTAGTAGCTACCTGGAGCATTTTCAAAAATGTATGAAAATGGTAAAGGATCAGGGAAACAAATATTTTTGTTTTAATATGGTTTCTGTAGGTTGACATGAGACAAACCTTCCTAATTGTTAGAAATCCCACTGTTACCGTAGTTTGTTTACATGTACAACTTTCTCCGACGCTGCCACAGAAAGACGTTTTTTATGCCACTCCTTCTTTGTCTCATTTTGTCCACCAAACGTTTTATGCTGTGTGGGAATGCACAAAGGTGAGCTTTGTTGATGTTATTGACTTGTTGGAGTGCTAATCAGGCATATTTGGTCAGTGCATGACTGCAAGCTAACCGATGCTAACATGCTATTTAGGCTAGCTGTATGTACATATTGCATCATTATGCCTCATTTGTAGGTATATTTGAGCTCAATTAGTTTCCTTTACTTATGTGCTCTGTGTATTTATTTATAATTGCATGTGTCATGACACATTATCTTTATATAATATTGGCTGCATTTCAGATAGTTGTTTGTGTGCCGTTATAGACCACAGCAAACGTTACCCAGCTTGCAAAGATTTGAATAAATCCACTCGAAGAAGACAACCTGCAGTTTCCTTTAACTTGGACACACACATCTATACCTTTGGCCATTCTAAGCCAGTCATTTCTAGGAGTTATCTCACCCTCTAAGAAGCCTCCGTTTTACTAATGTTTTCCAATAATGTAAAAATGTGTAGAATAAATATTACATTTCAACATTTCTGTCAGCGAAGATTTGCGTCAGCCTGCGCCACAGTCATTTTGATAGTAGGCTATTATAGCTTATATAGACACTTATGTCATGTGTTGCCTTCATTATAAGACTTATATAAGGCTTTTAATTTTTTGCAGTTCCAGACATATTTTATTTTTGTATTTTTGGTCCAATATGGCTCTTTCAACATGTTGGGTTGCTGACTTCAGAACTAGACAGATTATACTTGTAACATCTATCAGCATTCAGCATTGTCTTCAAGGGGTGGATGGAACCAAACATCAATAGAATCGATACCAAGAGTGGCATCAGTATGGGATCGATACTTGCGTGATGAGATCAGTATGTCTCTGTTTATTTCCACAAATGTCTGTGTTTTTTGTTGTTGTGTTCAAATACATCCTATATATTCATATACTATTATATTACTTGTAAACTCAGGAAATAAGTCCCAGAGCTTTGCAGATTTAAATAAGAGACAAGATTGTAGTAGTTTTGGATTTCAATTCGTTATTTTGTACTATTGACTTTTTTTGCCAGTCGAGGGTGTAGGCCTACCCCGCCTCTCGTCTGAAGTCAGCTGGGTTAGGCGCCAGCTTACCCACGACCCCAATGAGGATATACTAGAAAATGGATGGATGGACTTGTTGTACAGTTTGTAACAAAGGGGAAATAATTGTATTACTTTGTTGATATGTTTGCATCGGTTTTTCACGTACATTAAGGATATGGCATGAAAAGATTTGGCGCTACCTGTTTGTGCTTGCTCATAAACACATTGACACACACCGAGTTTGTTAAAGAATAAGAGGGTAAGGTAGGAGCGATCGTAAACTGATTAAATTTATGATAAACAAATTAAGGCAAAGCCAGAAAATCTTTGATGGTTCCAAAATTTCAAGTAAACATATCTGTAGTGTAGGGTTGTACGGTATACCAGTATTAGTTGGACCCCGACTTAAACAAGTTGAAAAAGTTATTCGGGTGTTACCATTTAGTGGTCAATTGTACGGAATATGTACTTCACTGTGCAACCTACTAATAAAAGTCTCAATCAATCAATAGTATAGTATCGCGATACTAAAGAATCATATTCGGTACTATACCGCCTCTGAAAAGTACCGGCCCCCCCGCACTCCCGTCGTCGTCACGTCGTGTCATTGCTGGTTTACGAGCAGACGAGCATGTTCGGCAGCGCACAATCACAGAGTACTTACAAACAGACACAGTGTGTAGACAGAAAAGGGAGAATGGACGCATTTTGGCCTTAAAAACTAACGATAAAGGTGAAGTTATAACACTGAAACGCCCACCGGAAGAGGTGCTTTAAGACATTAAGTTCAGCCGCAGTCTGCAGTGTTTTAGCTTCTTCTAAATCACTAATCCTCGCCTCCATGGCGACAAATAAAGTACCGGTAAGTTTCTTACAAGTGTCATCCCTGCCAGACGAGGAATAGCTAAACAATTTTACAACACACCGTAGCTCACCGGCGTCAAAATGTCAACAAACGCCATCGGTGGATCTACACCTAACATCGACTGTAATGATACCAAAGTACAGGAGCATATGTAGTCGATACTACTATGATTACGTTGATATTTTTTGGCATCACATCTTCTTGCGGTTTTTAAAAATGTATATTATGTTTATAAACTCAGGAAATACATCCCTGGACACATGAGGACTTTGAATATGACCAATGTATGATCCTGTAATGACTTGGTATCGGATTGATACCCAAATTTGTGGTATCATCCAAAACTAATGTAACGCATTCCAAACAACAGAAGAATAAGTGATTATTACATTTTAACAGAAGTGTAGATAGAACATGTTAAAAGAGAAAGTAAGCAGATATTAACAGTAAATGGACAAGTAGATTAATAATTCATTTTCTACCACTTGTCCTTAATAATGTTGACAAAATAATAGAATGGAAAATGACACAATATGTTACTGCATATGTCAGCAGACTAAATTAGGAGCCTTTTTTTGCTTACTTACTAATAAAAGACAAGTTATCTTGTATGTTCACTATTTTATTTAAGGACAAACTTGCAATAAGAAATATATGTTTAATGTACTGTAAGATTTTTGGTTAAAATAATGCAATGTTTTGTGGTCCCCTTTTTTTTTAGAAAAGTATCAAAGTACCGAAAAGTAAAATATTGGTATCGGGACAACACTGCTGTAGTGTCAAAATTTACCCTGTATTTACTTGGTATCGGATTGATGGCAACATTTGCAGTGTCGCCCAGCTCTTCTATGCACTGAGCTAAACAAGCTGGAATGACACAACTTGCCCTATAGGGTTTCTGAGGACTTCACAAAGAGATGTAAAAAATGAGGACCGCGAATCAGACTGTTTGAGTGCAAGTCAGCAAACTCAAAGTCACTCTTGAACCGATTCGGCTACCTGCATAACGATGAAGCATTTCAAGTTTAACATTCATCTTTTTGTGGCAGACATAAACAACATATGTATTTAACTTCATACAGCAGGGACAAGCCACATGTAAGAGGAGCACTCTCTTAATCTTAAGCGTTTTAAAACCCCATAGTTCTTATGTAGTTTTGACCACAGAGTTTGAGAAATACATACCAGGCTGGGGGGAAAAAATAAAATTAGCTGAGAACAATAAAAACCACAATCAATCAGTCATATTTTAGTTTGCATGCAACTGAGGAGTGGGAGGTACAAAAACACATCACGCAATATTCCCTTGGAGTCACTAATGTAAACCAACTGTGTACTCCAAGGCTCTATTCGCTATTGACACTTTTCCACTGGCACCAGCAGGTTCTACCAGGCGCTGCTTCTATCTAGTATGGTAAACTGCTGCTTGTCACTTGAAAGATACACTTCTAGAATCAATACCGCACACTCTGCCATTAATATAAATCAGTGGCGGGCCATGCGTTCCCACCTAGGCCTTCAGTGATCTCCGACTTCACTGATTACCTCTCAAAATACCATCATTGATGTCACCACATGATCATTGCTGGAGAAATACTATACAGGAACACATTTACACCCTACTGGGCATTGAATCACATCAACAACAAACAAACAAACATGGACGTTGATTTTGTGCTACTTTGTCACTATTTCAGAGGAAGACTTGTGTGCACTATTTGAACAAAATGCTCTGTACATATTCCACGAGGAGGAAAATAACATCATGCTTCAACACATCAATCCTTATAAGCCACTATTGCCACGACAGCGTTTTGAAAGTGTAATTTTTATTGTTATAGCCAGACCTACTTAGAAGACTTAATGAACCTAATTGGACTAGTCTTTTGAAAGCCTATGAAGGCATGTGCTGTCAGAGAAGCTGCCACAGAACCAGAAAAAAGGTATTGTTTTTTATTGATTGAAACTTTTGTTAGTAGATTGCACATTGCAGTACATATTCCGTACAATTGACCACTAAATGGTAACACCCGAATAAGTTTTTCAACTTGTTTAAGTCGGGGTCCACATAAATTGATTCATGATACAGATATATACTATTATAATACAGCCATCATACAAGATAATCATCAGAGTATATACATTGAATTATTTACATTATTTACAATCCAGGGTGTGGGGGGTGGGGAGGTTAGGTTTGGTTGATATCAACACTTCAGTCATCAACAATTGCATCATCAGAGAAATGGACATTGAAACAGTGTAGGACTGACTTGGTAGGATATGTACAGCAAGTAGTGGACATAGAGAGAGAGAGTGAGAGAGATCAGAAAGCATAAGAATAAGTATCTACATTTGAGTGTCAGGACAAATCTACATGTACAGTTTGTCAAATCCACCTTTGATTGAGTCTTTTTTACCTTAACTCTACATTTGAAACATAATACAGAAAAATATTTTTTGTTATCAGTCTTGAAAAACATTAAGTATCGGTGGAATTTTTTTTTTAATGCATCCCTATGTAATGTTAAAATTCTACTAGTTGTCAATGTCACCTATAACACAAAACTAAACTTGTTCAGATAACTTAGTATAATTGACCTATGTCAGATTGGTGTTAGCATCTTTAATGCACAAAATGTACCTACGTGCATCCCTAAATTTTGCTAGAAAAAGCTTGTACACACCTGCAGTAAACCAAAAGTAATCGAGCACAGGATCAATGCAGTATCTATCTATCGACAATTCTACGGTTTACAGCTATCCATATAGTGCACGTAATACAACTACAATAATGTTATTCATGAGATCTGCAAAAACCTGAGCGGCCAGTTTATCATTAGCATTTTTTCACATCGCATCAACAGTGTACAAAACGGGTTATTTTCTGGCGCATTTAAAAATCAACTAAAACGCATTAGCAATTAAAACATATACTGTAAATTTCTCTGCTTGGCTTATGCAACTTCCGGTCAATAAAGTTTGATTCAATGTACACACTTCTCAAATATATATTAACTGCCCTGACCAAATGATGGCCACAAATACACATGTAACAATGTTAATTAAATGACAAGCATGACACACTTTAACAAGTTTTAGTTGGAACAGAACATCTACTGTCAACAACTTGTGAACTGATTGGCCATCGCAACTGTCTCGACCCTATGTCTTCTCAAATTCATCCGCCAACGGTTCCGATGAGTATCCAATCACAGGACGCGTAAATGTCACGTTCAATGTGAGGCCATTTAGAAGGCCTTACTGACAACAACTCGTGATCTGATTGGCTATCGCAACTGTCTGTCAAATGTTTGTGTCCGTTCACTTACAGTGCACGGACGCCCGCATTGTTGATTCTGAAGGCCCCGGGCAGATTTCGTACAGCATGGCAACATGAGCTAGCTGAATTCTGATTGGATACAAACTAAAACTAAAAACAACAGCGCTGGAACGAGCATAATATGACATGAAGAGAGTACTTTTTAGATATTTAGGGAAAGTAAATAAAAAATATATATTATCTTTAATTATGATCATGATTTCTGGTTATGTTAGGCCAGCAGAGATGGCCTTGCTGGCCCTGACGGCACACCATTACTATAAATAAAATCCACCTCCTTACCATGGCTAAACAGACTACCGTCAGCCATTGTTGTTGTTTGTTAGCGTGTCTCGTTCCGACTGTTTTTTGCAGCTACGCTTGGTTACTATCTTTGAAGTGGAAAACCACTCCATCTCCCAAACCAAAGCCAGAAGAGCCAGCGGTGTTTAGTCATAGACAAGTGGCAATAGAAGCTATACAGAAATCACAAAATAACCCAGCATCGACCACCGCTACTACATTGTAAAGATGAGGAATGTGTTGGTGTAAAAAATGATTGCAGGAGTCACAGTTGATTTGGTTTGAAATAAGCTGTTACCCCAGCAAGGATTTTGATAGATGAGTTTCTTAAATACTGAATGCGACATAAATCAAGCGCTCTCCACAAAAACAGGCCGTCTTGGCTCTTGGATTGACACAGCGTAAAGTCTGTTTTAGCAGCGGTAACGCGGATGATGTGGATTCATAAAAAGGCACAATGTTGTCATTATGTGGCGTCCAGCCTTTAGGCGGCCTAAGGTCTCTGGGTCAAACACCGGGGTCAAACTCAAGTTGCTCCAGGCCTCGCAGCCAGGCCATGGGTCAGGCCTAATTGAGGCATTTGGTAGGTAGTGTTTCATTGAGTATTTAAGGGAAAAGTGAGTCTAACACACACACACACACACACACACACACACACACACACACACACACACACACACACACACACACACACACACACACACACACACACACACACACACACACACACACACACACACACACACACACACGGGCACCAGAACATCCACATGGCCACAATTGAACACACTTTATGAGCTTCTTTCAACGCACAGGCACACATGAAAAAGCTGCAAATGACTTCCAAATCACTGAAGCCAATTAGGCTTGCGTGACTCTCACACGCCTCTCTAAATATTTCCATAGACAATTCTGTGGAGAAGCAAAAAGCATTTGGTGGAAGTCTCAAGTTTCCGTTTTATCGGACGCCCAGCAAATGTGCGCAAAATCAGCTGACAAGAAGAGCTTGAGAACAAAGGAGTAAATACGAGTTCTATTGGTCTTGGCCCGAGGGAGGAGTCATTCTTGCAAATTGTAGACGACGATTACAGCACACTGAAACGATCGCATCCAAACGCAAAAATTTAACAGTTTCCATGCTAACACAATTTAGGCAGCAGCAGCTTATTTTTGTAGACGGAGCAGATTGATTGATTGATTGAAACTTTTATTAGTAGATTGCACAGTTCAGTACATATTCCGTACAATTGACCACTAATTGGTAACACCCGAATAAGTTTTTCAACTTGTTTAAGTCGGGTCCACGTAATCAATTCATGGTAGATCACAGATCAGCTGACACTCGCACAAAAAGAAGAGACTAGAACGGTGTATATATAGTGGTTGGTATATTGGCCCGTGGTCTTTTCCCCACACACCTTTTAAAAAGCCTTAAAATACTTTTTCCTTGTCTTAAATTCACAAAAATGTATAAACATGCTCCCACATTACACACACATAAACATTTGTCCATGTTTCTGTAGGTTGCCCTCTATGTAAAAGTTTGGACACACCTGGTAAGGCGCATTAGTCTAGCGCAGGGGTCGGCAACCCAAAACATTGAAAGAGCCATATTGGACCAAAAATACAAAAAACAAATCTGTCTGGAGCCGCAAAAAATGAAAAGCCGTGTATAAGTCTTATAATGAAGGCAACACATGACGTAAGTCTATATTAGCTATAATAGCCTACTATCAAAATGACTATGTGTCGCAGGCTGAAGCAAATCTTCGTTGACAGAAATGTTGAAATTTAATATTTATTTTACACATTTTTACAACATTAGAAACCATTAGTAAATCTGAGGCTACTCAGACGGTGAGATAACTCCTGGAAATGACTGGCTTTTAATGGCCAAAGGTATAGATGTGTGTGTCCAAGTTAAAGGAAACGGCAGGCTGTCTTCTTTCAAAAAGATGTATTACAATCTTTGGCAAGCTAGGTAATGTTTGCTGTGGTCTGGAACAACGTGGCACACAGACAACTATTTGAAGTGCAGCCAATATAACATACAAATAATGTGTCTTGAGACATGCAAAACTAAAATATATACGCACAGGATAAAAGTAAAGGATATTAAATGAGCTCAAATATACCTACAAATGAGGCATAATGATGCAATATGTACATACAGCTAGCCTAAATAGCATGTTAGCATTGATTAGCTTGCAGTCATGCACTGGCCAAATATGCCTGATTAGCACTCCAACAAGTCATTAACATCAACAAAGCTTACCTTTGTGCATTCACGCACAGCATAAAACGTTTGCTGGACGAAATGAGACAAAGAAGATTTTACATGAAAACAAACAGTCCACACTATTGTGAGTTCAAGAACCGCCGAAATTAGTAGAACGAAACGATGTTCACCAAATACTGTCATCAGTGAAGCATACACACTAACATATTAAACAGTGGGCTTTTTAACAATTGGGAACGTTTGTGTCATGTTTGTCAAACAAAAAACATACTAAAACAAAAAAATTATTTCCCCCCCATCTTTTTCCATTTTCAATCCTTTTTTAACTCCAATACGCACACTTTATTTATGCACCGCTTAGCGCCGCCAGTGTGGTCGCACCAACAATAAGTCGATGTAAAGAAGGCATAGGTGGGAGGAGGAACTTTGCAGAGAGACTGACAGGCGCCAATGCGGAGGTATCATAAGTTTAAACATACAATCTATTAAATAGCCAACATTGTAGGAATGAATCATACATATAAATCTACACATTGAGTCTATTAGAGTGCTAAAACTGCCAAGAGTTAATAAACCAGCGTACAGCTTTTTAAACATCACAAAATGCTTTTCTTTTTCAGGAAGTTAGATTTTGTGTTTTGTTTTTTGTTATCATTGCCGCTATTTTAACTGTTTTTTAATACATAAACAAGGTTAATTGTTTTTTTTAGCACTTTAATTAATGGACATTTTAATCATAATTTTTATTTTTGTAACAACAAAATGAGCAGCACAGTTACAGTATAAATAAATATTTATGAATGAATTAGTCATCTTTGTGGTTCGTAAACACATGCCTAAAATGACTTAAGCTGCATTTAGAAGTCGATGGAAAAATGTGAGCCATTAAATATGTATACGCTTTATTATCCGATTAGTCGAGTAATCGTTAAGATAATTGTTGACTAATTGACAAAGTAATTGTTAGTTGCAGCCCCACTATATCATCAATTACAGAGGAGACTGTTACAAAGATGTTTTGTTAAGAAGGGTATGAGAGACTGCATTGGTAAATACTTGAGGTGTAAACACACGGGGTCATGGTGGGAATTAGGAACAATTTGAGAGCAATTGGACTTCCCGGTGAAATACGTAAAGTTGAGAAGCAATGTGCTACCATTGTTTAGTAGAAATTAAAAACAAGTTGGAACTGTTTCATAGTTTGTTTCCCTATTGTATTCAAAATGAACTTAACTGTGACCTTAAAACTGAGGTACCTACAGAACCGAATTAAGTTAGTTGCCTAATTTTCGGACTATAAGCCGCTATTTTTTTCGCCCGCTTTGAATGTTAAGGCTAATTTATGGATTGTTTTTAGTTTCACATGCCGCCAATACATTTATCCTCGTCACATCAGACCAATAAAGTTGTAGAATGGGTCACGGTGTAAAAATTAAGTCCAATCCATACGTCCATTTTCTACCGCTTGTCCCTTTTGGGGTCGCGGGGGGTGCTGGAGCCTATCTCAGCTGCATTTGGGCGGAAGGCGCGGTAAACCCTGGACAAGTCGCCACCTCATTGCAGGGTCAACACAGATAGACAACATTCACACTCACATTCACACACTAGGGCCAATTTAGTGTTGCCAATCAACCTATCCCCAGGTGCATGTCTTTGGAGGTGGGAGGAAGCCGGAGTACCCGGAGGGAACCCACGCAGTCACGGGGAGAACATACAAACTCCACACAGAAAGACCCCGAGCCTGGGGATCGAACCCAGGACCTTCGTATTGTGAGGCACAAGCACTAACCCCTGTTCCGCTGTGATGTTGTTCGGATTAAATCAAACTCACTCACACAATCAGCCAGTCAGCCATTTTGCGCGTTATACGCTCACCCTCGTCGTGGAGAACACACAAAGGAATCTCAGGCTCTGTAGCTTGGTTCCTATCTATCGTCCCCAGCATGCCCACAACACTCGTAACTTTGACCTGATATCAGGTAAACATCGTCTACTGGCTTATACTGCTCGGGGTGTTGTATGCAGGGGACCAAAGATCTGGAACCGGCTCGATGAGAGCCTCAGGAAGCTGTATTCATTCTCCAACTTCAAAAAGAAACTGAAATCATATCTATTAACCACCTATCTCTAATGCCTCATGTTGGGTAGACTACTGTTGGGTTGTGCGTGGTTGAATATGGAATGCCCTCCCGGTAAAAGTTAGAGATGCTACCTCAGTAGAAGCATTTAAGTCTCATCTTAAAACTCATTTGTATA
This sequence comes from Entelurus aequoreus, assembly GCF_033978785.1. NCBI lineage: Eukaryota > Metazoa > Chordata > Actinopteri > Syngnathiformes > Syngnathidae > Entelurus > Entelurus aequoreus. The sequence goes on from NC_084731.1 coordinate 32,219,990, forward strand.
CTCTAGCCTTTAAATAGACTCCCTTTTTAGACCAGTTGATCTGCCGTTTCTTTTCTTTTCTTTTCTACTCTGCTCCCAACTCGGGGTGGACCGCTAGCCTGTTCATCGGATGGGGACATCTCTACGCTGCTGACCCGTCTCCGCTCGGGATGGTTACTGCTGGCCCCACCATGGACTGGACTTTCGCTGATGTGTTGGACTTTCACAATATTATGTCAGACCCACTCGACATCCATTGCTTTCGGTCTCCCCTAGAGGGGGGGGTTACCCACATATGCGGTCCTCTCCAAGGTTTCTCATAGTCATTCACATTGACGTCCCACTGGGGTGAGTTTTCCTTGCCCGTAGGTGGGCTCTGTACCGAGGATGTCGTTGTGGCTTGTACAGCCCTTTGAGACACTTGTGATTTAGGGCTATATAAATAAACATTGATTGATTGATTGATTGATGTGTATGCTTGCTTTAGTGCTCCTATTTTGTGTTTATCATATAGCGTTTTTGTGCTTGCCACCATGTTTCAGCATTCCATGCATATACCGACCTCTGGACCCCCTGCTAAAAGCTTCTTCTAGCTTATCTGGGGGACCCTTTCACTTACCGTATTTTTCGGACTATAAGTCGCCGTTTTTTCCATAGTTTGGCCGGGGGTGCGACTTATACCCAGGAGCGACTTATGTGTGAAATTATTAACACATTACCGTAAAATATCAAATATTATTTAGCTCATTCACGTAAGAGACTAGACGTATAAGATTTCATGGGATTTAGCGATTAGGAGTGACAGAATGTACGTATAGCATGTTCTATATCAGTGGTTCTCAATCTTTTTTCAGTGATGTACCCCCTGTGAACATTTTTTTAATTCAAGTACCCCCTAATCAGAGGAAAGCATTTTTGGTTGAAAAAAAGAGATAAAGAAGTAAAATACAGCACTATGTCATCAGTTTCTGATTTATTAAATTGTATAACAGTGCAAAATATTGCTCATTTGTTGTGGTCTTTCTTGAACTATTTGGAAAAAAAGATATAAAAATAACTAAAAACTTGTTGAAAAATAAACAAGTGATTCAATTATAAATAAAGATTTCTACACATAGAAGTAATCATCAACTTAAAGTGCCCTATTTGGTGATTGTAATAGAGATCCATCTGGATTCATGAACTTAATTCTAAACATTTATTTTGTTGAAGTATTATTCAATAAATATATTTATAAAGGATTTTTGAATTGTTGCTATTTTTAGAATATTTAAAAAAAATCTCACGTACCCCTTGGCATACCTTCAAGTACCCCCAGGGGTACGCGTACCCCCATTTGAGAACCACTGTTCTATATGTTATAGTTATTTGAATGACTCTTACCATAATATGTTACGTTAACATACCAGGCACGTTCTCAGTTGGTTATTTATGCGTCATATAACGTACACTTATTCAGCCTGTTGTTCACTATTCTTAATTTATTTTAAATTGCCTTTCAAATGTCTATTCTTGGTGTTGGGTTTTATCAAATAAATTTCCCCCAAAAATGCGACTTATACTCCAGTGCGACTTATACATGTTTTTTTCCTTCTTTATTATGCATTTTCGGCCGGTGCGACTTATACTCCGGAGCGACTTATACTCCGAAAAATACGGTACTACCATCCTTAAATGGATATTCATTACTGTTGTAATTGTAATATGGTATTGTGAATAAACTTGAAAAAAGAATGCACACGACGCAGCCCTAAAGCCGAAGACGTTCGACTCGGCCATTAAAAAAGGAAACAGCTGCTGCATTGAACAGAAATCCACCACCACTAACGGGTCCCGAAAAAAGAAGACGACTTCAGCGCAGGGGGACGACGAAGAGAGCACCAGATTATTTTTCTGGTAGGCAACTGCCTGCCCTGTTACACGCACTTTTTGTGTAAATATTTCAGTGTGTACATTTGCGGCTTTAGACTATGTGGCCATTATACAGTACGTACACAAAAAAATCATCCAAAAATGTAGTGTGTGCGGCTTATATTTAGGAGCGCTCTCTCTATAGCCCAGCAATTACAATACTAGTTCCACCACTCGTACATCCTCAGACCTCTAGGTCCATTTGTGATGCAGATGGGGCGATCCATCAAGTCCGACAGGCCGTCTGATAGCCTGCAGCCAACTTCGTCTCGTTCTCTGTCCTGAAGTATTTGCCTCGCGTCTGACCGCATGCAAACTTAACGACTCTGACGGTTGTTGTTTTTTTTTAAAGGTCTGTGCAATGATGTCACCCGTTTCAGCGCAATGAGGTGAAGTGAAGAAGCCAAGAAGTCATGGACACCGTGGTGTGCATCCATCACTGGAGCGAAACGGTAAGAGTTCACAAGGGAGTGCATGCGTGCGTCGGTCAGTTTTTACTCTTTCTCTCGGTCCTGTTCCCAATTAAAGCTGTCCTAACTGTGCCGTCCCAACATCTCACAAACAGACAGGAAGAGAGACGGACATAGATGTCTCACTCATGCTCTGACATGTCCTCTCTTACACACGGCTCAGACTCACTCAGAAGACAATTCAGATGAAGCTTAAAAAGAGACAAGGCAAACTTACCAGATGTCTAACGGGGAGTCCGGCACTTTCTGTCGTGTTTTTTTTGGACTATTCAGAAGAGTAATGAGCAGAGCGAAAACTGAAAAGTTGTGAAGTTTGTCTCAGTGCGACGACTGACTTCAGCCTGTTGCATTCCGCCTCCCTCTTCTGCTCGCTCTCTCTCTCCTGAAGTCATAGTGTGCTTTGATTCACAAACCCTGCCTTTGTCACGTGACCCAACACCTCAAATATACAGTGCTTTTTTTTTTTTTTGTGCCCCGCCACAGAACGGCCGTAAGAAGGGAGAACGAGGTCCACAAGTCTTAGGTTTCACTGGGCTGCCCACCGCCCCCCCTCCTCTTCTCGTGTAGCCCTCTTTCTCTTTGTCTCAAAGTTTCTTTTTTTAACCTCTAAACAGGCGTGTCCAAAACATTTCCACAAGCGGCCACACATAGAAAAATTAAAGGATGTTGACACCAATCTAATGTTGGTTAATATATGCTCACCTATAGCAGTGTTTTTCAACATTTTTTGAGGCAAGGCACATTTTTTTCAGGTAACACTTTAGTATGGGGAACATATTCTAAGTAACAAAGACTTAATTTAGAGTTATTTGGACACTAGGGGAACATATACTAAGTACCCTAACCCTAACCTTATTGAGGGAAGACTCTTAGTTAATGGCTCACTGGTTGTATAATAAGGCCATGCAGAATAAGGCATTAATAAGTACTTAATAATGACTCTTTAAGAGCCAAATTGTTACTAATTTGCATGTTAATTTGCAAGTATTTTTACTCTGGTCAGCTTTCCGCAGCAGTTCCGAAACGTCTCTTTTTCGGTCATCTCCGGTAGTATTTTTGTGTGTTTGTCCTGGAAATGTATTTATTTTTTATTGTTTGCTACTTTCTCCCCACCCATTAAGCACACAGGTGAACCAACCTTGTCAACAGTGAATGCAAATGAAACTGTCCATGAAGCATTAAATGTTCTATTTTCATCAGAGATGTTTACCTTCTTGATTTGTCCTTTGTTTTTGCTACTTTAAGTGCTAAAAACAATACAACTGCTTGGCAGCAAAAGATGATGCAAAAGGGGTGTTACGTACATTTCGATAGACAAAATATTGCAAGATCACAAACTCTCTAACCTCTAAAGGCCTTAGTGGCCACATGCGTGGACAGCACCTTTTGGCTCTTATTTCCAAAATTGTGTACACTACTGAATTGGGGTCTTATGCCGACATATGGACACTTATACTGCTATCTGGTGGTGTCAGAAGAGTATAACATACAATGGAATTTGGAAAAAAAAGTGTAAAAATACAAATTTGCATGTCACTAAACATGAAGTACACATTTGTGTACTTATGGAGTAAGTACATCATATTAAAAGATGATTTTTAGTTTTTATTCTAATTAATTAGGGTCCAATAAGCCCAAATAGCAAAGAGAAATAAAAAAAAGCATGTAAACAAACAGCTTGGGCCTTAAGAGGTTTTTAAAATAAAAACGGTTACGTTAAAATAGACGAACTAAATTAAAATAAATAGCCATTATTTATTGACAACATTTTTTAAAAGCCACAGCCGCAGGTTGCAGACCCCTGTTATAGACAAGTTAAGAATTTTCCCAAAAATGAATATGGATGAACAAGATTTGTGGAATCAAATACATTTCTTTGAACATTTGATCATTTGGTAACACTTTAGTATAGGGAACATATTCACCATTAATTAGTTGCTTATTAACATGCAAATTAGTAACATATTGGCTCTTAATTAGTCATTATTAAGTACTTATTAATGCCTTATTCTGCATGGCCTTATTATACAACAACCCTAACCCTAACCAAATAACTCTTAATTAAGTCTTTGTTACTTACAATATGTTCCCCTAGTGTCCAAATAACTCTTAATTAAGTCTTTGTTACTTAGAATATGTTCCCCATACTAAAGTGTTACCGATCATTTCTATGACAGCTTGAAACAGTTTGCATTGCACATAAAAAACATGTGCAATGGCCCCGGGTGTCCGTGGGCTTCCTCCTTCCCCTGGGGCGCGGGGCGGGGTCTGCCCGGGGTCGCCCTACGCTGCGGCTGTGCGGGCCCGCCTGGTGCCGGGTTGGGGGGGCTGCTTGCCTCCCTTGTTGGGGCCCCGGCGGTGCTGCCCGACTGCCCTGCGGGGTAACCCTCCTGTGTTTTACTCCGCCCTTATTTATTTATTAATTTTATTGATATATATTCTTATATATATGTTTTAATTATCTATTTAATACATTTTATTTATTCTGTTAAATTATATATGTGTATATATGGGTGCGCGTGTATGTGTGTGTGTGTATGTTTGTATGTATGTATGGTGGAATCTGTGTGTATGTATGTAGGTACATGTGTGTGTGTCGCTGCCCCGGTGTGCATTGCTGATCGCGGCACCAGGCCTGCTGAGATGCCATGGCATGCCGGCTTTTTGCCGGATGGGAGGCCTGGTGGGTGTTGGGCGGGGGGACCTGGACGTGCGGGAAGGGCTGCGGGGTTTGGTGGCGCTGGGCACTGTTGGTGACCAGGCCTCATGTTTATTTTTATTTATTTTATTTTATCTAAAGGGTTTATTTTTATTTTATTTATTTATTTTATTTTATTAATTTTTTTGTGTATGTAGGTGTACGTGTATATGTGTGCATATGTATATGTATGTAGGTGTATATATGTGTGTGTGTGTGTGTGTGTATGTGTCTATGTATATAATGCATGTGTGTATGTGTATGTATGTGTATATACATATATGTATGTATGTATGTGTGTATGCTGTCCAGAGTCGGGACCCCGGGTGGACCGCTAGCCTGTGCATCGGTTGGGGACATCTCTGCGCTGCTGACCCGTGTCCGCTTGGGACGGTTTCCTGCTGGCCCCACTATGGACTGGACTCTCGCTGATGTGTTGGATCCACTGTGGACTGGACTTTCACAATATTATGTCAGACCCACTCGACATCCATTGCTTTCGGTCTCCCCTAGAGGGGGGGGGTTACCCACATATGCGGTCCTCTCCAAGGTTTCTCATAGTCATTCACGTTGACGTCCCACTGGGGTGAGTTTTTCCTTGCCCGTATGTGGGCTTTGTACCGAGGATGTTGTTGTGGCTTGTGCAGCCCTTTGAGACACTTGTGATTTAGGGCTATATAAATAAACATTGATTGATTGATTGATTGATGATTTATTGATGTTTGTGTAGGTGTGTGTATGGGTGTGGATGTCCGGTGGATCGATTGGCCTGGCTGTGGATGAGTTGGGGTAGGTGGGTTGGTGGCCTCGGTGGTAGCTGGGGGTGTGCGTTGTTGTGGTTTACGGGGTTGGTCGCTTTTTTTTTGTTTCGTTTTCGGCGGCCGCGGGTGTTTGTACGGGGGCTGGCTTTGTTTGGCGGGGGTTGGCTCGCGTGGCGTCCCGCTAAAGTGGTGTGGTTTGGGTCACGGGCCGTGGGGGGGGGGAATTTCCTGCCCGTAGTTCCTGGTTGTCGGCCGCATGGACTGGGCGGGGGATGTCCGGGCCCTCTACTCCTCCTACTTATAGCACACACAGTCACACATATATAAGACTTTGGGGGATTGTCCTGCGGGGAGGTATGGCGGGGGGGGGGGGGGGGGGGTGAGGATGCATCCTATGGGGCTCCAGTCCTCCTGTCTTGTCCCCTGCTCGTCCATCCCTCAATCTTAACTGCATATTGGACACTTAGGATTTGGGGGGCTCGGCTTGGTTGGGACCCACCAAGACCTTGATGTCCCCCAATTTTAATCGCATTATTAGTTCCCACAAGCATACACATCTCACTCACACTACAGTACACACATCAATAGGGACTGGAGGTCGGCTGTAATGGCTGACCTCCTAATTTTAACTACACAGTAGACACGATGGGGGCCTTGTACACATGCATGTGGGGGAGTTGGGGTTCGGTGCACTCCTCATTACCTCGTCGGCCGGCGCGGATTGCAGGGACTGCGGTTTGGTGGCCTGCCAGGCTTTTATTCATTTATTATTATTATTATTATTATTTTATTTATTTAATTTTTTTAATTAATTTTTTATTTAAATTTGTTTTATTTACTTATTTTATTTTATTTTAATTTATTTATTTTTATTGGTTATTTAAAAAAAAAATTTTTTTTAATTGTTTAATTTTTTAAATTCATTATTATTATTATTTTTGTTTAATCTTATTATTTATTTGTGTGTGGCATCACGCGGGTCTCGCTTCCTGTTGGGTGGGGTCCGTGCCCGTGTGGCCCGACCTTGCGCTGTGGGGTATCTGTTGGTGACTTGATGTGGTGGCAGCGTGGCGCCCGTGTCTGGTCTGGATGCTGTGTCTCGGTTGTTTGGGCGGTGGTGTGTTTGTGCCGGTTTGGGTTGGGGTGATGGGGTCTTTTGTTTGCGTGTTGGCGTTTGGGCTGACTGGCGGGCTGGCGCTGGCTGGTCTTCGTGATCCTGTTGGCGTGTGGTTGCCGGTCGCAGTTTTTTTTGATCGCTTTGATTTGATTGGGTGGTGCTGGCTGTCTGGGGGTGTTGCGGCTGCTGTTTCTGCTGCCGTTTGTTTGTGGTGTGGGCGCCCGTGGCTGCTGGGTCTGGTGCAGGGGGGTGGCTGATGTTGTGACTGGTGGCAGTGCGCGCGCGTGGTGGTTGTCGGGGCTGACAAACTGTGTATATGTATGTATATGTGTGTGTATGTATGTATGTATGTATGTATGTATGTATGTATGTATGTATGTATATGTGTATGTATATGTGTATGTATATGTATATATGTGTATGTTGTTGCGTTGACCAGCATTCCTCCAATGGGGAATTCAAATTGCTAGTCTCTCCCAGATTCTTTTTATGGCAATACGCTGATGTTTATATTCAATCTCCAGGCAATAGTTGGTATTTTGTAGTTTATTCTCAAAGCTTAGAGGACAAACCTGAGACCAACCCAGCACCCAAGCGTTCCCTAGCCCGGTCCAGATCGGTCTAGCTCGGTCTCCCGGAGGTCCCGTGATCTTCCGTCTGTCCCTCGCCCCCACTCTCTTTGTTTAGACTACTCCGAGTTATCTCTACTCTGACACATTCCAATCTAGAAGGCCAACACCTTACTATGAGACTCAAAAGAAGGAAGAATACTAGCTATTCTTTATATGTGACATGTGCTGTTGACCTCTTGGCCAGGTCAACCTTGTGAAAGAGATCTTGATCTCAATGGGTTTTCTTATCTGGTTAAATAAAGGTTCTAAAAAATATGACTATAGGAGTTTAGAAAGAAGTAACACTTAAATATGGATATGCTTCCAACAAGTCCCCCTTTAAGATCTTCTAATAAGATCTTTATTACTTGTACAAAACTTATAAAGCACGCCCCACATTAAAGTAGGTGCTGTTTTTTTTCTTTAAGCAAGCTAGCGATAAAACAACAGCTTATTTACATGGGAGATAGATGGAGGGAGTCCACGTCAATGTCGTCATGGTCAGGGAAGTAAACCAACAATTCTCGAAAGTCTTAAAGTTACCACTTTGCTAGACCCCCTTTAGTGACACTTAGCCCAAGGGGCGATAAAGCAACCGCATGAGGCTATGATGGCCAAAAAAGCTCCGAATGGAGACCAAGACAGACTTAATTAGGTCAGTCAACTTAAAAGGGGCGGGGTAAGTGTGGGAAAAGGGACGTCCAGCGGAAGAAGCAACACAGTCACCCAGGTTTTGGCATCCACCTGAGCCACAGGTTGTCTGCACCCGCTCCTAAGGTCAAAGGTCAAAGTTACCAGGCCTTCGGTGGTGATGTCATTAGCACGCACGGATGTGAGCCTTTGAAACACCACCGAGGTGGGGTGGTACTTTAGGTGCTACAGAGGGTGTGGAGGTAGTTAACGCCCTCTCAAGGACATTAATTTTAATAATTCCTTTAGCGTCTTTATCAGTCAGGTCAAGCCCCAAAACAACATAAAAGGGACGATGGGCACAACTTACCAGAGTATGTTGTCTGCATCCGACACCAATGGTTCAGGGTTGAGTCGTAACAAATATAGAGGTTATTACCACGGTAATAGCTATTGTGTCCCCCGTAATTAATCACACTGCACAGGTCAAAAAATAAGTCTTGCTATCCCCTTTGACCCAGTCTATTTAAAGTCCGCTGTATGTTCTTAGACACTTGTCAGTCACTGTCGTCAGGAAGGATGAACTGAGACACAAAGACAGTAGAACACGCCCAAGCACCAGTCCGTCAGGGAACACTAGTCGGGTGTAACATCCTGCCTTTCGTCTATCAATATCAGAGTGATTTAGGTAACAAAACGGGGATAAACATCAAACTTTTCACTTAATGTAACGACACAGATAGTTATGCTGCAAACAAGCAAGAAAAACTAAGAAACATTTAGCATACTGGATTGGTCTCACACAAGGATATACAATATAGAAGTTGAAAAGAGTAATGTAGGTAGAAAATCTCTCTCGTCTCCTGGGCTGAGGGGCAGATGTTGTGGCGATTTCAGCAATGACATCCGCTGGTAATCTGTCAGGTTCTTCAGCAGTAGTGCAGAGGGAGAGGTGGTACCAGGTGTCCCCTCCACCAGCCAGTCGAAGGGCGTGGGACGTCTGTTCCACGACCTTGAAGGGACCAGTCCACCTGAGCTCCGTCCACTTGCGTTTGATGACCTTGATCTTGACCCTCTCAGCGGGCGGAAGGGAATCTGTACAGAAGAACTGGCACACAAATTCTGCAATTTTTTGTGTAAAATACCATTTTGGTTTTACGCTGAGTCCTCCTTCCATGCTGGTCCTGTGAATGGCTGACCTGTATGCAGCTCATAGGGTGAAAAACTCAAAGGGCGGTAAAACAGTTTTATTCACAGACCTTCGAATGATCATTAACGCTAATTGCAACATGTCAATCCAATTAAATTTGGTCTGTGCACAGATTTTAGCCAATTAGTTTTTTATGTTCTGGTCTATCCTTTCAACCTTGCCTTGGGACTCAGGATGGTACCCCAAACCTGTGGGTGAGGATGCATCCTATGGGGCTCCAGTCCTCCTGTCTTGTCCCCTGCTCGTCCATCCCTCAATCTTAACTGCATATTGGACACTTAGGATTTGGGGGGCTCGGCTTGGTTGGGACCCACCAAGACCTTGATGTCCCCCAATTTTAATCGCATTATTAGTTCCCACAAGCATACACATCTCACTCACACTACAGTACACACATCAATAGGGACTGGAGGTCGGCTGTAATGGCTGACCTCCTAATTTTAACTACACAGTAGACACGATGGGGGCCTTGTACACATGCATGTGGGGGAGTTGGGGTTCGGTGCACTCCTCATTACCTCGTCGGCCGGCGCGGATTGCAGGGACTGCGGTTTGGTGGCCTGCCAGGCTTTTATTCATTTATTATTATTATTATTATTATTTTATTTATTTAATTTTTTTAATTAATTTTTTATTTAAATTTGTTTTATTTACTTATTTTATTTTATTTTAATTTATTTATTTTTATTGGTTATTTAAAAAAAAAATTTTTTTTAATTGTTTAATTTTTTAAATTCATTATTATTATTATTTTTGTTTAATCTTATTATTTATTTGTGTGTGGCATCACGCGGGTCTCGCTTCCTGTTGGGTGGGGTCCGTGCCCGTGTGGCCCGACCTTGCGCTGTGGGGTATCTGTTGGTGACTTGATGTGGTGGCAGCGTGGCGCCCGTGTCTGGTCTGGATGCTGTGTCTCGGTTGTTTGGGCGGTGGTGTGTTTGTGCCGGTTTGGGTTGGGGTGATGGGGTCTTTTGTTTGCGTGTTGGCGTTTGGGCTGACTGGCGGGCTGGCGCTGGCTGGTCTTCGTGATCCTGTTGGCGTGTGGTTGCCGGTCGCAGTTTTTTTTTATCGCTTTGATTTGATTGGGTGGTGCTGGCTGTCTGGGGGTGTTGCGGCTGCTGTTTCTGCTGCCGTTTGTTTGTGGTGTGGGCGCCCGTGGCTGCTGGGTCTGGTGCAGGGGGGTGGCTGATGTTGTGACTGGTGGCAGTGCGCGCGCGTGGTGGTTGTCGGGGCTGACAAACTGTGTATATGTATGTATATGTGTGTGTATGTATGTATGTATGTATGTATGTATGTATGTATGTATGTATGTATATGTGTATGTATATGTGTATGTATATGTATATATGTGTATGTTGTTGCGTTGACCAGCATTCCTCCAATGGGGAATTCAAATTGCTAGTCTCTCCCAGATTCTTTTTATGGCAATACGCTGATGTTTATATTCAATCTCCAGGCAATAGTTGGTATTTTGTAGTTTATTCTCAAAGCTTAGAGGACAAACCTGAGACCAACCCAGCACCCAAGCGTTCCCTAGCCCGGTCCAGATCGGTCTAGCTCGGTCTCCCGGAGGTCCCGTGATCTTCCGTCTGTCCCTCGCCCCCACTCTCTTTGTTTAGACTACTCCGAGTTATCTCTACTCTGACACATTCCAATCTAGAAGGCCAACACCTTACTATGAGACTCAAAAGAAGGAAGAATACTAGCTATTCTTTATATGTGACATGTGCTGTTGACCTCTTGGCCAGGTCAACCTTGTGAAAGAGATCTTGATCTCAATGGGTTTTCTTATCTGGTTAAATAAAGGTTCTAAAAAATATGACTATAGGAGTTTAGAAAGAAGTAACACTTAAATATGGATATGCTTCCAACAAGTCCCCCTTTAAGATCTTCTAATAAGATCTTTATTACTTGTACAAAACTTATAAAGCACGCCCCACATTAAAGTAGGTGCTGTTTTTTTTCTTTAAGCAAGCTAGCGATAAAACAACAGCTTATTTACATGGGAGATAGATGGAGGGAGTCCACGTCAATGTCGTCATGGTCAGGGAAGTAAACCAACAATTCTCGAAAGTCTTAAAGTTACCACTTTGCTAGACCCCCTTTAGTGACACTTAGCCCAAGGGGCGATAAAGCAACCGCATGAGGCTATGATGGCCAAAAAAGCTCCGAATGGAGACCAAGACAGACTTAATTAGGTCAGTCAACTTAAAAGGGGCGGGGTAAGTGTGGGAAAAGGGACGTCCAGCGGAAGAAGCAACACAGTCACCCAGGTTTTGGCATCCACCTGAGCCACAGGTTGTCTGCACCCGCTCCTAAGGTCAAAGGTCAAAGTTACCAGGCCTTCGGTGGTGATGTCATTAGCACGCACGGATGTGAGCCTTTGAAACACCACCGAGGTGGGGTGGTACTTTAGGTGCTACAGAGGGTGTGGAGGTAGTTAACGCCCTCTCAAGGACATTAATTTTAATAATTCCTTTAGCGTCTTTATCAGTCAGGTCAAGCCCCAAAACAACATAAAAGGGACGATGGGCACAACTTACCAGAGTATGTTGTCTGCATCCGACACCAATGGTTCAGGGTTGAGTCGTAACAAATATAGAGGTTATTACCACGGTAATAGCTATTGTGTCCCCCGTAATTAATCACACTGCACAGGTCAAAAAATAAGTCTTGCTATCCCCTTTGACCCAGTCTATTTAAAGTCCGCTGTATGTTCTTAGACACTTGTCAGTCACTGTCGTCAGGAAGGATGAACTGAGACACAAAGACAGTAGAACACGCCCAAGCACCAGTCCGTCAGGGAACACTAGTCGGGTGTAACATCCTGCCTTTCGTCTATCAATATCAGAGTGATTTAGGTAACAAAACGGGGATAAACATCAAACTTTTCACTTAATGTAACGACACAGATAGTTATGCTGCAAACAAGCAAGAAAAACTAAGAAACATTTAGCATACTGGATTGGTCTCACACAAGGATATACAATATAGAAGTTGAAAAGAGTAATGTAGGTAGAAAATCTCTCTCGTCTCCTGGGCTGAGGGGCAGATGTTGTGGCGATTTCAGCAATGACATCCGCTGGTAATCTGTCAGGTTCTTCAGCAGTAGTGCAGAGGGAGAGGTGGTACCAGGTGTCCCCTCCACCAGCCAGTCGAAGGGCGTGGGACGTCTGTTCCACGACCTTGAAGGGACCAGTCCACCTGAGCTCCGTCCACTTGCGTTTGATGACCTTGATCTTGACCCTCTCAGCGGGCGGAAGGGAATCTGTACAGAAGAACTGGCACACAAATTCTGCAATTTTTTGTGTAAAATACCATTTTGGTTTTACGCTGAGTCCTCCTTCCATGCTGGTCCTGTGAATGGCTGACCTGTATGCAGCTCATAGGGTGAAAAACTCAAAGGGCGGTAAAACAGTTTTATTCACAGACCTTCGAATGATCATTAACGCTAATTGCAACATGTCAATCCAATTAAATTTGGTCTGTGCACAGATTTTAGCCAATTAGTTTTTTATGTTCTGGTCTATCCTTTCAACCTTGCCTTGGGACTCAGGATGGTACCCCAAACCTGTGTTCTAGTCCAAAAGCCTTTTCGACCAAGGCTAAGTGAGTTTTTTTTTTTTAAATGTTTGCCGTTGTCTGACCTAATCTTTTTAAGGAAACCATGTCGGGGTACTAGGTCATTCACAAGTCATTTAATTACTGATATTGCATCTTCTTTTGAGGTTGTTGTTGCTTCCGGCCAACCACTGTGATTGTCAACACAAGTCAGTACGTACCTTTTCCCTTGTACCGTATTGATCATATCAGTGAAATCAAAGACTATACATGGTTCACCCTCACCTCCTCCATATTCTAAATTTGATCTATTAAACTACTATCGATGTGTAAAATCGTTATTTTCAAATTAAAATTAGTTCTAACTTCTTACCCACGGTAAAAACGTTAAAACTATGGAATGTGTCAGAGTCGGATGATTGTCTGTTTTGTTCCAAGGAGTCTGTATCCACCCTCACTCACCCCCTTCTGTTTCTGAAAAAAGGACTGTGTTAGTCATACTATCACTTTCAGAAACATCTAAGAAAAAGGTCAGCTAATAGTCAAGTAGCGGAGGACAGGTCATGTTTGAGGTCAATGAAAGTCTCTTTAGCCTCTATGGTCCACTGGGGGGTGGTGTTAGGGTAGGGGACCCCTTAGCGATATCACAAATAACTCAAACTCAACTAAACCCTATCTTTTATGTAATTTATTCAATATGGTGAAAGTAACAAAATATGCTTATATTTATATTGTCACCAATACTAGAAAAATACTACCCTTATGGCGGATGCTTTAGCAATAGTATTTTGAATTTTTACCACACCTGGTGGCCCCAATAATTCATTAAGTCAAGCTCATATTGTAGAAAGTTGAATGATGCAGACACGTTTGTTACTGAATACTTTCTATCAGACTTCTGTCTTGACGACTATGTGTATGTAACGAGCAACTATAATTATTTGATATGCTTAAATGTGTAATGTGTCGTTTTAGCTCAGCTGTTGTGTAGCTGCTAGCTCCTCGTAGCCTACAGGTGTCTAAAGTGCAGCCCATAGTAATGTGTTTAACATCACTATGGGCTAAACCTAATCTTTTGAAAATGTGGTATTTGGGTGTCGGTGTAATGTTTGGCAGCTACGCCGTGTCTTATCATTGGACCTAAGTTCTTTGGTTTTGTAGGCGAGACAGAGAGCAAGGGAACAATGTGGGACACTATTGTGTCCATCTTATACCATGCTAGCTGTTGCAAAGATAGGTCAACATGAGCAGCCACACCTTGAGTTCCAACATATATAAATAATCATAACATATTGCGAGTCGGGTGGCAGAACACACGGAAGCATCTCAGTCAGTCAGGGTTTTCACTGTTAGAGCAGTTGGATGTCAGCCATTCCTGTTGTTCCAGGCTGTGGTATGAGCTCCTGGAGGAGCCTTGGTAGTGGTGTCGCAGCTTGGTGGTTGAGCCGTCAGGTAACACCAGGAAGGTTCCTTCTGTGCGTAATTGAATGTCAGGGTACAGTCTGTAAAGGAGGTCATTACCAATTAGGCAGGGTTTGTGCAGGTCAATCACGAAGGGGTGCTGCAGTGTGTGTCCAGCAATCTGAACCGGAAGTGGTTTGGTGACAGGCAACCTTCTTGTGACCCCAGTGAAGCCTTCGACCTTTAAAGAGGAAGCACACAGTTTTTTTGGTACCTCTGCATTCAGAATCGAATGGGTGGCTGATAAAATTGTCCGTTGACACTCATGTCCAGCAGGGGTCCTGTCGGTACTTCCTGCTGCGGCTCCTGATGTGGGCGTCCTCTTACACGCCTTCGTGTTCGTTTGTTGGCACGACGGAACCTTTCCTGTTCGGAAATGTTCGGACAGTCACGACTCCAGTGACCAGGCTGGTCACAGCCGAAACAGTGTCTACCCCAGACCGGCTTTGAAGCACCGTGTTGTCCACCAGCCGAGTCCAACCGCACGTCTGTTGAGGATTCTTTCCTCCACCTGTTGGAACTCAAAAGCAAGGTCACCCACTGCTGAATATACCCTAGCTGATCTTTGACCTTTTGGTTCTTTTAACCTTTTATCTTCAGCGATCTGTAATTTAAGTAGTCGTTTCCTTGTTGCTCTGTCACTAGCCCTATTTTGCATGGGATGAATAAAATGTCCTGCCATATATTGTTTTTGGCACCTTGTATATCAGGGTTAACTTTGTCCAAAGTGTTTGGCCAAAGGTTCCCTCCCGGAGGTACAGGTGGGAAAGCAAGGTCAACAATGGCTTGCATGTATGCATCGGCAAGAGACTTATATTGTAGTATGTCCAAAGTGTTAATGTCATGTGTCAAAAATGTCTGCCGCAGAAAATGGTCAGACGTGTACAAGGGGTTAATTTTCGGAGGCAGGATTAATCTTAGAGGGGGCGTGTTAATACCTCCTTCTCTTGTCACTGGAGTAGGGGGCGGTGTCCTAGTCAAAGTCTGGGCGGGTCGTTTGAATTGTCTTGCGCATGCGCGGCAAACAAAAAACCAATCAGTTCATTCTGTCATTAATCATCGTTTCTTTTGCTGCATTTCGTTTTTCCACGTAATCCCCGTTTACTTTTACCATACGCCAAACTCTTAAATTCTCTCCCTGAGTGTTCCATTTTCACCAGCGCACACACACACACACACACACACACACACACACACACACACACACACACACACACACACACACACACACACACACACACACACACACACACACACACACACACACACACACACGAGCACGCGTAAGCACTCCCGCACACACACACTCACACTCAGCAGCACCCTCTCTGCGTTTCACTTTACCATAAAACTTCCAGTTACTTTTTTTATTTATTTTTTATTTTATTTTACCAGAAGTTTGAGTTCACGACTTTTCGAGTATTGTAAACTCCCTCTTAACCCTTTCAAGGAACGTTCTCTTTTTTTTCTTTTTAAACTGTACCTGCTAATTCCATTGTCGACAACCGTACATTCAATTGATCATCAAACAGTAATGATTCATCACATTTTCCCCAGCCGCCATCACATTCTTGTCTGTCACACTCCTTGGCCATTGTGTCTATTTTTTTTTTTCAGGGGCCTCGAACCCCTGAAGGCCTTTAAACCCCAAACCATACGGCGGCCTTTAACCCCGTTAAATGTATTGTACAATATGCAGGCCTCTAACCTCCATATCATACGAGGGCCTTTAACCCGTTACTCTTTTAGGCGGCGACCAACTACCCAGGGTGAGCCACACCCAACTATTAGTTCACTCATCAATGAAACTGCCCGTCACGGTAATCGAGACACAATGGCGTAAGTTGACCACTTATTTACAATTTTAATGCAATGGCAGGCTCGGCAAAAATGCAATCAATCTATCAAAATCACCACTCTGTGCCTGGGATTACAAAACAGTGTTTGACTTACAGACTTCAGGACAGACTCCTAACGCAGATTTTATCTAAAAAGAAAGGTTCTGCTTACCTTGAATTGGCCAATTGAGTCTGTCCAGAAGATTGCAAGAAGTCATCAATCAACAGCGTGCCATCCCGGACGAGCCCCCAAATTGTTGCGTTGACCAGCATTCCTCCAATGGGGAATTCAAATTGCTAGTCTCTCCCAGATTCTTTTTATGGCAATACGCTGATGTTTATATTCAATCTCCAGGCAATAGTTGGTATTTTGTAGTTTATTCTCAAAGCTTAGAGGACAAACCTGAGACCAACCCAGCACCCAAGCGTTCCCTAGCCCGGTCCAGATCGGTCTAGCTCGGTCTCCCGGAGGTCCCGTGATCTTCCGTCTGTCCCTCGCCCCCACTCGCTTTGTTTAGACTACTCCGAGTTATCTCTACTCTGACACATTCCAATCTAGAAGGCCAACACCTTACTATGAGACTCAAAAGAAGGAAGAATACTAGCTATTCTTTATATGACTATAGGAGTTTAGAAAGAAGTAACACTTAAATATGGATATGCTTCCAACAATGTGTACATGTGTATGTGTACATGTGTATGTGTATGTATATAGATATGTATGTATATTTCTGGGGGTACTTTCTGGGCCTGCCTGTCAGGTGGGGGTCGGCGCCTCAGGCTACTGCATCCGGACTGCGTGTCTGGAGCTCCTGGGTCCCACCGTCCATCCCTTCCGGGTGCCCGTCTTGGTTGGGGCCTGCTGGGTCTAGTCCCTGCGTCTACTGTGGTAGCTTGGTGCTGCAGGGTATTCCGAGGTGCTGCGAGTCGGCCAGTTGTTGCGGTAGTGACCTTGTGTGTCAGCATGTCTGTGATCTTCTTTTAATGCTTTTAAAAAAAAAAAAGATTTAATTAATTATTTATTTTTATTTTTTTAATATATTTTATCAATATTATTTATTTATTTATCCCCCCCATACTCACATACATACATAGGTACCTACGCTCCCACATACATATACAAATACAGTACATATTTACACACTCAAAGTTCGTACATCCACACGCACATTCATTATACAAACATACACATACACATACTGTACATATATATTCACTGTACAAACATACATATACACATACTGTACATATACACTCACTGTACAAACACATATACACATACTGTACATATACATTCACTGTACAAACACACATACTGTACATATACATTCACTGTACAAACACACACATACACGTACTGTACATATACATTCCCTGTACAAACACACATACTGTATACACATACTGTACATATACATTCACTGTACAAACACACTCATACACATACTGTACATATACATTTACTGTACAAACACACATACACATACTGTACATATACATTCACTGTACAAACATACATATACACGTACTGTACATATACACTCACTGTACAAACACATATATACATACTGTACATATACAAGTACATATGCATACATACACTCATGCACATAATCAGGTTTCATCAAACATATATTAATGTTGTTGTCCTAGGGTAAACTGGGTATAACACATGGCACACTGACAAAGCTTAACCTATTGCTACTATAACAATCTACAAGGTTAATGTAGGTTGCTACTCTGAGCCAATGAGCAAACACATTGTACCATTAGAACACTGGAGTGATAGTTGCTGGAAATGGGCCTCTATACACCTATGTAGATATTGCACCAAAAACCAGACATTTGCAGCTAGAATAGTCATTTACCACATTAGCAATGTATAGAGTGTATTTCTTTAAAGTTAAGACTAGTTTAAAGTTATCTTCATTGAAAAGTACAGTGCTTTTCCTTAAAAAATAAGGACATTTCAATGTGACCCCAAACTTTTGAACGGTAGTGTATATGTATTGTTGCATTAGAACAACTGTATTGTTGATAATAAAGGTAAAGTATTGGTATTGTTCATTATCAATAGCGCTATTTCTATTGGTATTCATATTGCTCCATTTTTAGTGTAAGAATGCTCATTGTCATTTCTGTATTATTTATTTTTGCTAACTGCTTATTTGCTATTACTTTTACTATCATATTTGTACATGTCGTATTTGCTGATGTTGCTCTGTTGTTGTTGTTGTTGTTGTTGTTGTGTTTGCTGTTGTTGTTTTTATCTCTCTGTCTAATCCCCCTCTTGTCCTCACAATTCCCCCCCCCTGTCTTCCTTTTTTTGTCTTTCTATCCCCTCCTGCTCCGGCCCAACTGCACCAAATGATAATATAAATACATTTAATAAAGTCAAATACAAATAAGGCAACAAGAGAAGTATCTTACACTTCTCTTTTGTAAAGTAAATCTGAACAGCCGATATGGGCATCTACATCAATCAATCAATCAATGTTTATTTATATAGCCCTAAATCACAAGTGTCTCAAAGGGCTGTACAAACCACAACGACATCCTCGGTACAGAGCCCACATACGGGCAAGGAAAACTCACCCCAGTGGGACGTCAATGTGAATGACTATGAGAAACCTTGGAGAGGACCGCATATGTGGGTAACCCCCCCTCTAGATGAAACCGAAGGCAATGGATGCCGAGTGGGTCTGACATAATATTGTGAAAGTCCAACACATCAGCGAAAGTCCAGTCCATGGTGGGGCCAGCAGGAATCATCGCGAGCGGAGACGGGTCAGCAGCGTAGAGATGTCCCCATCCGATGAACAGGCTAGCGGTCCACCCCGGGTTGGGAGCAGAGTAGAAAAGAAAAGAAAAGAAACGGCAGATCAACTGGTCTAAAAAGGGAGTCTATTTAAAGGCTAGAGTATACAAATGAGTTTTAAGATGAGACTTAAATGCTTCTACTGAGGTAGCATCTCTAACTTTTACCGGGAGGGCATTCCATAGTATTGGAGCCCGAATAGAAAACGCTCTGTAGCCCGCAGACTTTTTTTGGGCTCTGGGAATCACTAATAAGCCGGAGTTCTTTGAACGCAGATTTCTTGCCGGGACATATGGTACAATACAATCGGCAAGATAGGCAGGAGCTTGACCGTGTAGTATTTTATACGTAAGTAGTAAAACCTTAAAGTCGCATCTTAGGTGCACAGGAAGCCAGTGGTGTACATCTACTATATGATTTGCCTGAGAAGCTGGACAGGACAACAAAAAAAACATGGCAAGATCTAACAGGAGCCTTGATGACAAAGATTGCATAAACAGAGGTTGTGCCTTGAACATAGGTCAATCATGTCCACAGCCATTGGTAGTACATTGTGCATACATTTTGGTCAAGATGGTCAGAAATAGAACATTTCTGACAATTATCTAACCTCACACAAGTATTGTTGCCGTGGCCACTGCAGCCTTGACTTTCCATACTTTTGTCCTTTCTGGGTTGCGGGGAAAGTGATGCACATTCTTCCCGCAGTTTTTTAGCGAGTGGAGCAGCCCCATACTGCACAACCGGGCATATTTACATGACAAAAACAACTCTTCAACTAAAAGAGAAGCCGAATGAGGAAGTGCAGTGTGCGCATTGCTCCGGTTACGGCCTGCTCAAAGTTGGTACTAAGCATGGCGCCTGTAGTCACGTGACTACAGGAGATGATCTGAAACCGAGTTGTCTATATTCTCTTTATACACGACTCTGCCTCAATAAACAAGCAGTCTAGAGTAAAAGTCAGAGAGATGTTTCTTTAGAGCACACATTTTGACTAAAGTGGTGAAGCTGTATTATTATTTGCACCTACATTTTATTCAAATTTTATTTAAGAAAAATATACAATATTATAATTTATTTTGATTTTATTTATTTTTTGTAATTCTATATATATGTATTTGTCATCAGTTTCTATGAGTCCTTTGTTTTGCAGTATATATTATTAGTATTCATTTTTGTAATCAGCCTAACCTAAGTCTTGCTAATAATATTTGTGAATAAAGGGAAACTGCTCTTTCTGGGGAAATTTGCATATAATTTACAATCCTTATGTAAGACAAGAACGCAATGCATTCTAACTTGTAAATACATGTGATGAAAAGTACGCTTAGAATGGAGTCTATGGGAGTCGATTTATTCTGCCTATAAAGTCCTTAAAAACATCCAACCACCTCCATCAAGGTTATATATACAGTCGTGGTCAAACGTTTACATACACTAGTAAAGAACATAATGTCATGGCTGTCTTGAGTTTCCAATAATTTCTACAACTCTTTTTTTTTTGTGGTAGAGTGATTGGAGCACATACTTGTTGGTCACAAAAAAAACATTGATTAAGTTTGGTTCTTTTATGAATTTATTATGGGTCTACTGAAAATGTGACCAAATCTGCTACCACATAACTTTCCTCCAGGTCTTATCTTTGTCCATGTGATGTCAGATGAAACAAAAATTGAGCTGTTTGGCCACAATACCCAGCAATATGTTTGGAGGAGAAAAGGTGAGGCCTTTAACCCCAGGAACACAATTCCTACCGTCAGGTGGTAGTATTATGATCTGGGCCTGTTTTGCTGCCAATGCAACTGGTGCTTTACAGAGAGTAAATGGGACAATGAAAAAGGAGGATTACCTCCAAATTCTTCAGGACAACCTAAAATCATCACCCTGGAGGTTGGGTCTTGGTCACAGTTGGGTGTTCCAACAGGACAATGACCCCAAAAGTGGTAATGTAATGGCTAAATCAGGCTAGATTTAAGGTTTTAGAATGGCCTTCCCAAAGTCCTGACTTAAACGTGTGGACAATGCCAAAGAAACAAGTGCATGTCAGAAAACCAACTAGGGCTGCAACAACTAATCGATTAAATCGATTAAAACCGATTAAAACCGATTACCAAAATAGTTGGCGATTAATTTAGTCATCGATTCGTTGGAACTATGCTATGCGCATGCGCGGAGGCTTTTTATTTTTATTTTTTTTTTTTTTTGTGGTTATTTTTTTGTTGTTGTTTTTTTTGGTTTTATAAACCTTTATTTATAATCTGCAACATTTACAAACAGCTGAGAAACAATAATCAAAATAAGTACAAAAACAGCACAAAACAGCGCCAGGGCGGCGGTGAGGCTACATCGGCGTAAGCTAGCCAATGATGTGTCATGTGCAGCTCACGTGACGACGGCTTCTCCTTTGCTGGAAAAATTCGAAAAAGGGCGCAGGAAAACACGACCGATAGTTTAGCGGAGAAACATCTTGAGGTTATTGCTTCAATGGAGAAAAGTGTACGACCTAAGTCGTCAAAAGTGTGGGAACACTTCACTTTAAAGACTTCAAAGAAGAGCGTTTCCTGCAAAATGGCACGGAAGTACAACATTACTTCTGGAGCACCTGAAGAAGAAAAATGTTGGAGCCATGGATGAAGGGAAGAACTCACAGTACGTAACTTTTTAAGTCCATAGTGGCAACAAGCATTCATGAGTTCAGCTTTTTTGTGAGTAACGTTAAAGTTATGCCTTTGTTGCAACGCGGGGCTGATAATGTGTCTCCGGCACATTTGACTCAGTTTTGAGAGAGAAAACGCACGGTTACCAATTTCGAAATAAACGTAATGGACAGAAATATCTCAGGTTGGTTTCATAATGGATCAATGTAGCCGGGCTGATAAAGCTATATAAATATATTTAGATTTGAGTGACGCTTTAGTATAACTAAACGTTATGAAGGTGCTGGAATATTTCATGCTATTATTCAGAGGCAGCCTAAAATTAATCCTTTATTATTCACAACAGAAACGTGTACAATATCTGATTCAGTTCTGATGAATTACATTTCTGTGTTATTGTTGGTGTATGCTGCACCCCCAATGTCCACAACATGGTGCCAGTATGCTGTTTTTTTTTCAATAAAATACTGGAAAGGATAGAAATGTAGTTTGTCTCTTTTATCCGATTATTAATCGATTAATCGAAGTAATAATCGACAGATTGTTCGATTATCAAATTAATCGTTAGTTGCAGCCCTAAAACCAACACATTTAGCTGAACTGCACCAATTTTGTCAATAGGACTGGTCAAAAATTCAATCAGAAGCTTGTGGATGGCGACCAAAAGTGCCTTATTGCAGTGAAACTTGCTAAGGGACATGTAACCAAATATTAACATTGCTGTATGTATACTTTTGACCCAGCAGATTTGGTCACATTTTCAGTAGACCCATAATAAATTCATAAAAGAACCAAACTTCATGAATGTTTTTTGTGACCAACAAGTATGTGCTCCAATCACTCTATCACAAAAAAATATGAGTTGTAGAAGTTGATGTGAATGTATATGTAAAGGAGTAACAGGCACATTTATAATAACATTTGATATTTAAGTTTTTCGCTGATTTTAAGAATACGAGGCACATTCATTTCAAAAACGCATCACAAAGTTCGCTTTTTCTTTTAACAACATCACTGATTACAACTGGATTCACTGCAGACTTCAGGAGAGCCAACAAACATAATAAAACATCACTCACTGCACAATGTCTGCTCTGACTGGGATGCTAACTGCTAGGATGTTCATAGGTTCCTGTTTAGATAAAAAAATGACTCATAATCCTCGTGAGGAAAAGAGGGATGGAACCAAGCGTCTTTTCGTGTCCTTCTCGTCATTCCGGGTCTAAATTGGCTGTCAAAGTGTACCAACTTGTCGAATTATGTCCTCATCTTTATACTATCAAGGTGAGAGGCATTATTTATGATCTAAAATAAACGTCCATGAGCTCCGACGCGGAGAAGCAGCTCACCGGCCGATGTCGTCAACATAGCCACACAAGCTTGTGATCATGATATTAATTGCTGATTAATTGCTGATATAAATACAGTAGTTTGTTTGCATTAGCGCTTATAAAAAACAATATCACTATTACTTGGATTGGAACCGTTCTACCATCCACACACTCCAAAAAAGGGCCTCTTGTACGCCGAGATGAGCGGTCGCACTCTCTTTCGCTCCCGATCGGGAATTCAAACACCTGCTCGGATTATCCCACACTTCCTCCTTTTTCTACTGTGGATCACGGATTTATATTTTAAACCTCCTCGGATACTTTACCCTCTTGAAAATGAGAGTCAAGAACGCGAAATGGACATACACAGTGACTTTTATCTCCACGACAATACATCAGCGAAGCACCTTGGCTTTGGAGCTAACGTGTTAGCATCGTGCTTGACTGGCCATCGAGGCAAAGGGAACATGCCCCTGACTGGAAGGATAGACAGAAAGTCAATAATACTACTATTACTTCTACTATCAGGAGACACTGAACTCAACCCTGGACCTGCAACAACACGGTTAATGTTGTCCCGACTGGCGAAGACTAGCAATGCTACTGCTAGCGTCGCCATCGAAGCTAACTCGGCTACCGGCTCATCTCAGCTCAAGCTCACCTGTGCTCCAGCGATCGGCGGCTCGGCGGAGGACTTCGCCCCGTTCATCGACACGGTCGGAGGCTCTGCGGCGGCGGTGGAGGACGACCCGGTCATCGGAGAAGGCATCGACTCAGCGGCGGTGAACGACGCAGCGGAGGCGGTGGACGGCGAACCAGTCATCGATGATGGCGGGGAACTGCACGAGATGGCGGGGGTCCACGCGGCCTCTCCCCGGTCCACGGCCGTCGAGGACGCGACATACACTGAATTTAGAGGCGCCTTTACAAAAACATTTCCGTTATTCTCTTTGTCCTCAAAAAAGCCCGCCAAAAGGAAATCCACCCCCAGCAACCCTACCTGGCCTCCCCCTCCCCCCCTCTCCAACTCCGCCCCTCCCCCTCCCCCTCCGTCCCCCGTCACCTGGAGGAAGATGCCTCTCTCTCTCTCCTCTCTCTCCCTTCTCTTCTTCAACTTCAACAGCAATAACAACCAAGAATTTTTCTGGTCAGTACCACAACACGGCGGACTCTGATGCTCTTTTTGGTTCCAGTGGACTACACATCATCCACCTTAATGTGAACAGCCTCTCTGGAGCCAAACTCGACCAAATCAGAGAAATGTTCCTCAACACGAGGGTAAAAATGTTGTGTTTCTCTGAAACCAAATTTGATCAAAGTATTTCTGACTCAGAGATAGAAATAGAAAACTTTTCGGTTATCAGAAAGGATAGGAATAAACACGGTGGGGGCGTTTGTATGTATATTCACCAAGATATAAAATACATAACTCACACTGATCTTAACCACAATGACCTGGAATCTGTGTGGGCGGAAATCAAATTTAAAGGCCTACTGAAATGAATTTTTTTAATTTAAACGGGGATAGCAGATCTATTCTATGTGTCATACTTGATCATTTCGCGATATTGCCATATTTTTGCTGAAAGGATTTAGTATAGAACAACGACGATAAAGATTGCAACTTTTGGTATCTGATAAAAAAAAGGCTTGCACCTACCGGAAGTAGCGTGACGTAGTCAGTTGAACATATACGCAAAGTTCCCTATTGTTTACAATGATGGCCGCATGAAGTGAGAGAGATTCGGACCGAGAAAGCGACAATTTCCCCATTAATTTGAGCGAGGATGAAAGATTTGTGGATGAGTAAAGTGCAAGTGAAGGACTAGTGGGGAGTTGAAGCTATTCAGATAGGGAAGATGCTGTGAGAGCCGGGGGTGACCTGATATTCAGCTGGGAATGACTACAACAGTAAATAAACACAAGACATATATATACTCTATTAGCCACAACACAACCAGGCTTATATTTAATATGCCACAAATTAATCCTGCATAAAAACACCTGCGTGTTTGTTATGCTAGCTCCTAGCTCCTCTGCTAGCTCCTAGCTCCATAGAACACGCCAATACAATTCAAACACCTGATCAACACACACAATCACTCAGCCCAAAAGACCGTTTACCTAACCCAAGGTTCATAAAGCTTATATATTTTTAAAAAGTTACGTACGTGACGCGCACATACGGTCAAGTTATCGAATGTTTAGCAGCCAAGGCTGCATACTCACGGTACCTGATATTCAGCTGGGAATGACTACAACAGTAAATAAACACAAGACATATATATACTCTATTAGCCACAACACAACCAGGCTTATATTTAATATGCCACAAATTAATCCTGCATAATAACACCTGCGTGTTTGTTATGCTAGCTCCTAGCTCCTCTGCTAGCTCCTAGCTCCATAGAACACGCCAATACAATTCAAACACCTGATCAACACACACAATCACTCAGCCCAAAAGACCGTTCACCTAACCCAAGGTTCATAAAGCTTATATATTTTTAAAAAGTTACGTACGTGACGCGCACGTACGGTACGGTACGTGTTATGCTAGCTCCTAGCTCCTCTGCTAGCTCCTAGCTCCATAGAACACGCCAATACAATTCAAACACATGATCAACACACACAATCACTCAGCCCAAAAGACCGTTCACCTAACCCAAGGTTCATAAAGCTTATATATTTTAAAAAAGTTAGGTACATACGCAAAAAAAAGCCAAAGCTGCATACTCACAGTAGCACGTCTGCGTCTTTGTCATCCAAATCAAAGTAATCCTGGTAAGAGTCTGTGTTGTCCCAGTTCTCTACAGGCGTCTGTGTATCCAAATCAAAAGTCCTCCTGGTTAGAGTCTCTGTTATCCGAGTTCTTCCATCTTGACTGCATCTTTCGGGAATGTAAACAAAGAAGCGCCGGCTGTGTACTGTTGTGGCTGACTACGTTCGAAAAATACGTCCATTTCGCACCGACAACTTTCTTCTTTGCTTGCTCGGCTTCCTTCTCCATAATGCAATGAACATGATTGAAACAGATTCACGAACACAGATGTCCAGAATACTGTGGAATTATGAAATGAAAACAGAGCTTTTTCGTATCGGCTTCAATGTGGAAGGCATACCCGTGTTCGCCGGCCTACGTCACACGCATACGTCATCCTTAGAGGCGTTTCGAACCGGAAGTTTAGCGGCAAATTTAAAATGTCACTTTATAAGTTAACCCGGCCGTATTGGCATGTGTTATAATGTTAAGATTTCATCATTGATATATAAACTATCAGACTGCGTGGTCGGTAGTAGTGGGTTTCAGTAGGCCTTTAAAAACGCTAAGCTGGTACTAATAGGGACTGTTTATAGACCCCCTAATCAGAGTGATTTCTATGGGGCTTTGGAAGAATGCTTGGCAGGGACAGACAATGTGGAGAAAATTATAACTGGGGATCTGAACACAGATATTCAACGCAAAGATGCGCCTGTCTTCAGATCCTTCAGCAAGTTTTGTAATCTGCACGGTCTTTCCCAGCTAATAGCGCTACCTACAAGGTTGTGTGATTCCCCCCAATCAACCATAGATCTCATTCTCACTTCAGACCGGCCTAAAATAAAAAATAGTGGGGTCATGATCTGTGGTCTTAGCGACCACTATCTAACCTTCTGCACCCGCAAAATAGCTAAACCCAAAACCAATGGCCACATAACAGCCCAATCCAGATCCCTCAAAAAATACTCCAATGACAATTTCAATTTAAACTGAGATGAGTGGGACTGGTCCCCTGTGCTCGCGAGCAACCTGGTCGATGTTGCTTGGGATCGCTTTAAAACGGCGTTCCTAAAGATACTAAATTACATGGCTCCCGTGAAAACAGTCAGGATCAAAGCCCGCTCTGAACCATGGATGAATCCGGATCTATTAGCTGCCATTAAAGACAGAGACAGAAAATACTCTGAATACCAAAAAAGTAAAACAGAAGTAGATAAACAACCCAATAACATCAACCTCAAATTACTCCTTTCAACTCTCAAAAAGCAATGCAATAAATTAAGAAATAAGTCAACCAACCTGACTAAATCCTTAAAAAAAATTACATTAACGACAAAATAGAGGAAAACACAAATAAGCCACGTGAGCTCTGGAAAATTCTCAACAACCAGCTTCCTGGTTGCAGCCAGAAACTTAAAACAAGACTCACCAACATCAGCATCAAGGAGGGTGACTCCCTCATTACAGACAAAATGGAGGTAGCTAGCAGACTTAACATCTTTTTCACCAGCATAGCCGCAACTCTTGTCAACAAGCTGTCCCACCACTCTGGTCGCTTTGGTGTAGAACACATTAAAGCCTTCTACAGAAAGCTAGGAGTATCCAACGATGATTTCAAATTAGAAATGGTCACAGCTGATGAGGTGTTTAAAAAATTGAGCGCGCTCCACCCTAACAAGGCCACCGGCCTTGATAATATTCCCTCCAGATTCCTCAGGGACTCTGCCTCCATCATTGCCCCAATCATCACGCACATAATAAACCTATCAATTACACAAGGCCAAGTACCAAAAGATTTTAAGATAGCAAGAGTAACTCCCCTCTTTAAAAAAGGAAGCAAATTGGAACCTGGCAACTATCGACCTGTTTCTATTCTCAGCTCCATTTCGAAAGTAATGGAGAAAATAGTTTATGAACAGGTCGATAGTTACCTTGCCACTAATAAACTCATGTACAAATTCCAATCCGGCTTCAGAACTAACCACTCCACTGACACATGCCTTCTCTATCTGACCGACCACATCAAACATGAGGTGGACGCGGGCAAATACTGCGGCATGGTCATGCTGGACCTTCAGAAGGCCTTTGACACCGTTAACCACGCTATACTGTTGGATAAGCTCAGAGCAATCGGATTTAACAAAACCTCATGGAGCTGGATGCAATCTTACTTGGAGGGGAGGGAGCAGGTGGTAGAGGTGAACGGCACCGTGTCTGTCTCCCCCCCCCTCTCGGTGAGCTGTGGAGTCCCCCAAGGCAGTATATTGGGACCTTTACTGTTCCTAATATACATAAATGACATGTCATCGGCATGCGACTGTGAATTGTTCTTGTTTGCGGATGACTCTGCCCTGCTGGTATCCGGCAAGGACAAGTCACAGGTGGAGAAAATCCTCAGTGCTGAGCTGTGTAGAACTTGCACCTGGCTCGCTGACAACAAGCTATCCATACACTTGGGTAAAACAGAATCCATCCTGTTTGGGTCCCACATCAACCTTAAGAAAGTCAATGACTTCACCATAAAAGTGGGTGACATTGTTATCACCAGGAAAGATGAGGTCACCTACCTAGGTTCCCTTCTAGAGGCTAACCTTTCCTGTGATAAAATGGCAACCAAGGTAATCAGAAAGGTTAACCAATGAACGAGATTTCTCTACAGATTCTCCTCTCTGGTCAACAAAAGCACCTTGAGGATTCTGGCGGGAACTCGTTCAACCCTTTTTCGAT
The DNA here is from genome assembly GCF_033978785.1 of Entelurus aequoreus. Classification (NCBI taxonomy): domain Eukaryota; kingdom Metazoa; phylum Chordata; class Actinopteri; order Syngnathiformes; family Syngnathidae; genus Entelurus; species Entelurus aequoreus. The sequence goes on from NC_084731.1 coordinate 32,248,531, forward strand.
TACGCATGCACCTCCTGGTACCCTAGCACCTCCAAAACCCTCAAATCTAAACTCCAAATATCTCAGAACAAGCTAGTCAGGTTACTTCTAGACCTCCACCCCAGATCCCACCTCACTCCTACTCACTTCTCTAAAGTGGGCTGGCTCAAGGTGGAGGACAGAGTTAAACAACTTGCACTGAGCCTAGTCTATAAAATCCACTACACCTCCCTGATACCGAAGTACATGTCAAACTACTTCCTTAACGTAAATGACCGCCATAACCACAACACCAGGGGGAGCTCCACTAACCACGTTAAACCCAGATTCCGAACTAACAAAGGTCTTAACTCATTCTCTTTCTATGCCACATCAATGTGGAATGCGCTCCCAACAGGTATAAAAGAAAGGGCATCTCTATCCTCCTTCAAAACCGCACTAAAAGTTCACCTCCAGGCAGCTACAACCCTAAACTAACACCCTCCCCGGATTGCTAATAATCAAATGTAAACAATCAAATGCAGATACTTTTTCTTATGCCTTCTGATCTCTCTCTCTCTCTCTCTCTCGCTCTCTTTCTCTCTCTCTATATATATGTCCACTACTTGCTGTCCATATCCTACCCCCCACCCCCTCCACACCCCTGATTGTAAATAATGTAAATAATTCAATGTGATTATCTTGTGTGATGACTGTATTATGATGATAGTATATATGATAGTATATATCTGTATCATGAATCAATTTAAGTGGACCCCGACTTAAACAAGTTGAAAAACCTATTCGGGTGTTACCATTTAGTGGTCAATTGTACGGAATATGTACTTCACTGTGCAACCTACTAATAAAAGTCTCAATCAATCAATCAATCACTTGGTTGAAGCTGTAGTTTCATTTGCACCTGCATTTTAATGACAGTTCATTTACGAAAATATACATTATTATTAGGGATGTCCGATAATGGCTTTTTTGCCGATATCCGATATTCCGATATTGTCCAACTCTTAATTACCGATGCCGATATCAACTGATACCGATATATACAGTCGTGGAATTAATACATTATTATGCCTAATTTGGACAACCAGGTATGGTGAAGATAAGGTCCTTTTTAAAAAAATTAATAAAATAAGATCAATAAATTAAAAACATTTTCTTGAATAAAAAAGAAAGTAAAACAATATAAAAACAGTTACATAGAAACTAGTAATTAATGAAAATGAGTAAAATTAACTGTTAAAGGTTAGTACTATTAGTGGACCAGCAGCACGCACAATCATGTGTGCTTACGGACTGTATCCCTTGCAGACTGTATTGATATATATTGATGTATAATGTAGGAACCAGAATATTAATAACAGAAATAAACAACCCTTTTGTGTGAATGAGTGTAAATGGGGGAGGGAGGTTTTTTGGATTGGTGCACTAATTGTAAGTGTATCTTGTGTTTTTTATGTTGATTTAATAAAAACAAAACAAAAAAAACGATACCGATAATAAAAAAAAACTATACCGATAATTTCCGATATTACATTTTAAAGCATTTATTGGCCGATAATATCAGCAGGCCGATATTATCGGACATCTCTAATTATTAGTATTATTGATTTATTATTAGAATGTATCTATGTTTTGCAGTTGTATGTAATTGTATTTTTCATCAGTTTTTATGAGTCGTTTAATTTGCAGTATATTGGTGTTTAGTATTTATTTTTGTTATCAGCCCAACCTAAGCCTTGATAATAATCTTTGTGGTTAACACATGATTTCATATCATTTGACAAGGTTGATCCTGTTAAACTGTAAGTAGTTTAGATGTACTTATTGAATATGATCACAATCAACAGTAGAATTGCCAATTTAGTGTTAATATTTGAGTGGGCCCCCGGGGTCATAAAGGTTAAGCTCTAAAGCAGGGGTCTCCAACCTTCTTTGCACCAGGGACCGGTTTAATGTAGGCATTATTTTCACGGACCGGCCTTCCATGTGTGGCAGATAAACATAACAAATAAGTGCATGAAGAATGAATACATGAAAAAACTCATTAGTGGGAGCCCCTGGCCTTTTCCCTTTGCAAAAAAGCTCTCCATAGACTTTTGTTTTTTTACTCGTTTTTGCTCGTAGTAGGCTTTTTTTTGGCTTTAGTATCTGATGGGTTATAGGTGATACATCACATTCAAGGACAAAAACATGGATATACTGTATAATCAAGCTAGAAATACTTGCTATTAGTTCCAATATATTTATGTGGATTTTTATTTCCATTTTTATTTGCAATATTTCACACGTAGATACACTAATGTTAGCTTTTATTGGTCCAATTTTCCATGCGTAAATACATCTGTTATTGCTAAATACTTGTATAATAGGACTACGTGCAATAACACCAGCACTTTAACTTACTAGGCCAAAGAAGATGTGTATTTTCTACCTTCAGCAAAATTATTATATGCAACATTTTAGCATTTCTCCATCTGCCTTATGCACTTTAAGTCCTATGGTCACTTTGTTCCTGATCTAATCTGATCTTAGGTCATCAACCTGCTGCGGACTGCAGACGGAACCTAGCTTTTGGCTACGATTTGGCACCTTTAGATACAATGGAACATATAAAATGTTGGTGTTGTTTACTTGAGACATATTGCAGTCTACACTTATCTCTTGTGTATAACTGCCATTATATTGCAGCCTACATGTATCTCTTATGTGTGACTGCCATCTAGTGGTCACACTTATCGTTACACTATGTACCAAATAAAATAGCTTCGAGGTGGGTAAGCTCAACCAAACGTATTCCTTACAGTAGACGAACCAGGTTATAAGGCGCACAAAATGTGGATCTTAGGGTTCAAAATGTGCAGTATTGCTTCTTGGAGGTACCTGCTCTCTTGTAGACAAACATACACTACCGTTCAAAAGTTTGGGGTCACATTGAAATGTCCTTATTTTTGAAGGAAAAGCACTGTACTTTTCAATGAAGATAACTTTAAACTAGTCTTAACTTTAAAGAAATACACTCTATACTTTGCTAATGTGGTAAATGACTATTCTAGCTGCAAATGTCTGGTTTTTGGTGCAATATCTACATAGGTGTATAGAGGCCCATTTCCAGCAACTATCACTCCAGTGTTCTAATGGTACAATGTGTTTGCTCATTGGCTCAGAAGGCTAATTGATGATTAGAAAACCCTTGTGCAATCATGTTCACACATCTGAAAACAGTTTAGCTCGTTACAGAAGCTACAAAACTGACCTTCCTTTAAGCAGATTGAGTTTCTGGAGCATCACATTTGTGGGCTCAATTAAACGCTCAAAATAGCCAGAAAAAGAGAACTTTCATCTGAAACTCGACAGTCTATTCTTGTTCTTAGAAATGAAGGCTATTCCACAAAATTGTTTGGGTGACCCCAAACTTTTGAATGGTAGTGTACCTCATTAGCGTTAAAGCTACAAAGACACAAAACGATGTGTTCACAGTAGACCTACAACTGTAAATGCACTTTTAAATTCTAAAGTCTAAATTCCAGCATTGAGACCACAGTAGATGTTGGCCAACACACTTTCTTGTGAGACCTCTAAGACTTATTTAAAGTCTACCTGGAGTGGTTGCTCCTTTTTCTGAATAGGTGTTGCGAAAAAGGAAGTATTTTATATGTTTATTAATGTGCATTGTCCCATGTAACAAAGATGTAACAAATATAGCAAATGGCGACTTCGTATCAGGAGTTGTATAATACATCTATGATCAAGCTTATCGGTGTGTCTGGTGGGACTGGCGAAAGTTAACTAAGAGGAAATGCGGTCGGTTATAAATTATTTAATGTCTCTGTGCGGCCCAGTAGCAAACGTGTCACGGACCGGGTGGTTGGGGATCACCGCTCTAAAGTATATCTCGATTTATTTTCTATAGTATTGTCCCTTGAGAATATATAATATAGTATTTGTTTAAATGGGAGAGATGTATTTACTATTGAACTTTTTGAGCATTTTTTTTTTTTAGCTCGATTTTAAACCAGCCACGTATTCATTTCTTCACACACAGCTTCAATTTCTTTAAGTCAGCATTAACTATGACAGCACCACATGACTGAATTCATGTTGATGTTTTGTGTCAGTGCTACGGGGGGGATATGCATTTATAGTTTGTAATGTGTGCCATTACGCCGTGCTGCAGTGTTCCATTTGACATGTCGGTCTTGTCTCAATGAATTAAACGTGAACCCTCTACTGTGTCGCAGTGATTTTCTTTAAATCTTTCTGTGTAATTATGTTTCATTTGGGACAAACTTTACAAACCGAACATTTATCTTTAGTATAAATAGAGATACTATCTTTTAAAATAGTGTTTTTCAACCTTTTTTGAACCGAGGCACATTTTTTTCATTGAAAAAATCCTGAGGCACACCACAGGCAGAAATTATTAAAAAAACGAAACTCAGTAGCCGATATTGACAATAAAAAGTCATTCTCGCAATTGTAGGATATAAATTCAAACCATAACCAAGCATGCATCACTTAGTTCGTCTCAAAGTAGGTGTACTGTCACGACCTGTCACATCACCCCCTGACTTATTTAGAGTTTTTTGGTGTTTTCCTGTGTGTAGTGTTTTAGTTCTTGTCTTGCGCTCCTATTTTGGTGTTTTTTCCTGTTTTGTTGGTGTTTTCCTGTAGCAGTTTCACGTCTTCCTTGAACACTATTCTCCGCACCTGCCTTGTTTTCGCAATCGAGACTGTCTAAGTCAGGGGTCACCAACGCGGTGCCCGCGGGCACCAGGTAGTCCGTAAGGACCAGATGAGTAGCCCGCTGGCCTGTTCTAAAAATAGCTCAAATAGCAGCACTTACCAGTGAGCTGCCTCTATTTTTTCAATTTTATTTATTTACTAGCAAGCTGGTCTCGCTTTGCCCGACATTTTTAATTCTGAGAGAGACAAAACTCAAATAGAATTTGAAAATCCAAGAAAATATTTTAAAGACTTGGTCTTCACTTGTTTAAATAAACTCATTATTTGTTTTACTTTGCTTCTTATAACTTTCAGAAAGACAATTTTAGAGAAAAAATACAACCTTAAAGGCCTACTGAAATGATTTTTTAAAATTTAAACGGGAATAGCAGATCCATTCTATTTGTCATACTTGATCATTTCGCGATATTGCCATATTTTTGCTGAAAGGATTTAGTAGAGAAAATCGACGATAAAGTTCGCAACTTTTGCTCGCTGATAAAAAAAAGCCGTGCCCCTACCGGAAGTAGCGTGACGTCACAAGCGGTAGTGCTGCTCACAATTCCCCGTTGTTTACAATGGAGCGAGAGATATTTGAAGCGAGAAAGCGACGAATACCCCATTAATTTGAGCGAGGATGAAAGATTCGTGGATGCGGAACGTTAGAGTGACGGACTAGAATGCAGTTCAAGAGATATCTTTTTTCGCTCTTACCGTAACTTAGGTACAAGCTGGCTCATTGGATTCCACACTCTCTCCTTTTTCTATTGTGGATCACGGATTTGTATTTTAAACCACCTCGGATACTATATCCTCTTGAAAATGACAGTCGAGAAGGCGAAATGGACATTCAGTGACTTTTATCTCCACGACAATACATCGACGAAGCTCTTTAGCATGAGCTAACGTGATAGCATCTGTCTCAAATGTAGATAGACACTAAATAAATAAAAACCTGACTGGAAGAATAGACAGAAGTTCAACAATACTACTATTAGGAGACACCGAACCAAACACTGGACATGTAAATACACGGTTAATGTGTATTCGACGCCTGTCGAAGCCTAGCAATGCTGTTCCTAATGACGCTAACTTAGCAACGGGAGCTCGTCAGAGCTATGATAAAAACATAAGCGCTCCACCTACGCCAGCCAGCCCTCCTCTGCTCATCAACACCCGTGCTCACCTGCGTTCCAGCGATCGACGATGCGGTCGGCGGCCCAGAGACGTAGGAAGTCAAGGTGAGGTCGCCGGCGCTAGTGTCTGCTATCCAACAAAGTCCTCCTTGTTGTGTTGCTACAGCCAGCCGCATACACCGATCCCACCTACAACGTTCTTCTTTGCAGCCTCCATTGTTCATTAAACAAATTGCAAAAGATTCACCAACACAGATGTCCAGAATACTGTGGAATTATGAAATGAAAACAGAACTTTGTGTATAGGATTTTTCGGGCTCCGAATACTTCCCTTGTCCTCGTGACGTCACACGCATACGTCAGCATAATAAAACGTTTTCAAGCGGAAGTGTGGCGGGAAATTTAAAATTGCACTTTATAAGTTAACCCGGCCGTATTGGCATGTGTTGCAATGTTAAGATTTCATCATTGATATATAAACTATCAGACTGCGTGGTCGGTAGTAGTGGGTTTCAGTAGGCCTTTAAAAATGATTTTAGGATTTTTAAACACATATACCTTTTTACCTTTTAAATTCCTTCCTCTTCTTTCCTAACCATTGAAATCAATGTTCAAGTAAATTTATTTTTTTTACTGTAAAGAATAATACATACATTTTAATTTAATTCTTCATTTTAGCTTCTGTTTTTTCGACGAAGAATATTTGTGAAATATTTCTTCAAATTTATTATGATTAAAATTCAAAAAAAATATTCTGGCAAATCTAGAAAATCTGTAGAATCAAATTTAAATCTTATTTCAAAGTCTTTTGAATTTCTTTTAAAATTTTTGTTCTGGAAAATCTAGAAGAAATAAGGATTTGTCTTTGTTAGAAATATAGCTTGGTCCAATTTGTTATATATTTTAACAAAGTGCAGATTGGATTTTAACCTATTTAAAACATGTCATCCAAATTCTAAAATTAATCTTAATCAGGAAAAATTACTAATGATGTTCCATAAATTATTTTTTAAATTTTTTCAAAAAGATTTGATTTAGCTAGTTTTTCTCTTCTTTTTTTCGGTTGAATTTTGAATTTTAAAGAATCAAAATTGAAGATAAACTATATTTCAAAATTGAATTGTCATTTTTTTCGTGTTTTCTCCTCTTTTAAACCGTTCAATTAAGTGTAAATATCATTAATTATTAATAATAACATAGAGTTAAAGGTAAATTGAGCAAATTGGCTATTTCTGGCAATTTATTTAAGTGTGTATAAAACTGGTAGCCCTTCGCATTAATCAGTACCCAAGAAGTAGCTCTTGGTTTCAAAAAGGTTGGTGACTCCTGGTCTAAGTTGTGCGGACGCTATCCTTCTTTGTGGAGACATTGTTGATTGTCATGTCATGTACGGCCCGGGTGTACTTTGTGGACGCCGTCTCTGCTCCACACGCTGTAAGTCTTTGCTGTCGTCCAGCATTTTGTGTTTTGTTTACTTTGCAGCCGGTTCAGTTTTAGTTTCGTTTTGCATAGCCATCCCTAAGCTTCTATGCCTTTTCTTTTTGGTTTAAGCATTAGATACCTTTTTACCTGCACCCTGCCCCCCACTGTCGTCTGCATATTGTGATCATGACAAACCATTGTCGTCTCACACGACGTGTTCCC
>NC_084731.1:32261011-32326011 GCF_033978785.1 Entelurus aequoreus
GAGACGCACTGCATCCTGTCAGCTAAATAGGAGTTAAACCAAGAAAAGGCTAAGTCTGACATACCAATACATGTTTTGATACGTTCTAATAGAATGTTATGCTGCGCTGAGATCAAGTAGCAAAAACACGGATGACGCATCAGCATCCATTGTTAGCAATAGATCATTAGTCACTTTTGCGAGGGCTGTCTCCGTAGAGTGATTGCCCTAAAACCAGACTTAAAGGGTTCACAGAGACTGTAAACGCTAAGTGTTCATTTTAGCTGCTGTGCAACCATTTTTTTTAGGATTTTCGAGATAAAGGGAAGATGGGGCACAGGCCGGTAGTTTACCATTAGTTCAGAATCAAGGTTAGGCCGTTTGAGCAGAGGGTGAATAACCGCTTTTTTGAATGCTCGGGCAACAGTACCGGAGGAAAGTGTTAAGTTAATAATATTTAGTACTGATGGTCCTAATATTACAAACAGCTCCTTGTTAAGTTTCCCAGGAAGTGGGTCAAGTAAACGTGTTTGTTTTGTCCCATTTACGTGTCGCAGGAGTTCCTCTAACGTTATTTAGTCAAAAAGAAAGGTTATTTTGAAGCTCAATATCCGTTGTACATACTGTACATTCGTATCTGCGGTTATAGAACGCGGAAATGGAAGGCGCTATCTTTAATGTCCTTTCTAATGAGCAAAATTTTCTTAGTAAAGAATTGCATGAAGTCATCAGCCGAGTGGGTGGAGCTACTGGGAGAAGTTTGTTGTTGGGTTAGCGACGCTATTGTACTATACAAATATTTAGGATCGTTTTTATTAAAGCGCATGAGAGTTAAGTAGTAATTAGTTTTAGCTGTGGTAAGATTTACAGTATAAGCCATTAAACTATCACTCCGTGCTTGATGGAAAACCTTGTTTAGTCGCACGCCATATGCATTCCAGCTCTCTTCCTGATAGTTTAAGAGCTCTGTTTTTTTCTGTGAACCAGGGGGTACGCCTTTTAGGGGCCTTTTTAAGCTTTAGCGGTGCTATACTATCAATGGCATTGCGCAGAGCATCGTTAAAGTTGTTAGTGAGGTTATGGATAGAGCCCACATAATTTGGAAATAGTGTCAATACCGAGGGCAGTAGGCCAGCAAGAGTCGTAGTTGTGGCAGTATTATTGTGGCGGCTGCTAAAGCATTGGTTATTAGTAGCTTGTTGACAATGAGTCATAACTTTGAATTTTATAAGGTAGTGATCAGACATTACTTTAGTGTACGGGAGTACCATAACTTTGGAGGTGGTGAGACCCCGGACAAGGACTAGATCTATCGTATTACCGTTGCGATGCGTGGGTTCATGTATTATTTGTGTAAGACCACAGCTATCAAGTATAGTCTGTCGCGCCACGCACTGAGAGTCTGACGGGGTATTCATATGGATATTAAAATCCCCCATTATAATTATGTTATCTGCGTGCGTCACTAGATCAGCAACAAACTCTGAAAATTCACTGATAAAGTCCAGGCCCAGGGGGACTAGATCTATCGTATTACCGTTGCGATGCGTGGGTTCATGTATTATTTGTGTAAGACCACAGCTATCAAGTATAGTCTGTCGCGCCACGCACTGAGAGTCTGACGGGGTATTCATATGGATATTAAAATCCCCCATTATAATTATGTTATCTGCGTGCGTCACTAGATCAGCAACACACTCTAAAAATTCACTGGTAAAGTCCAGGCCCAGGGGGGCGATAGATAACAGACAGATAGAGAGATAGCGGCGTGACAGGCCTCAGAGTAAGCACCTCAAATGATTTATATTTATTATTTAGGTTAGGGATAAGTGTAAGATATTAATGCAACCCATCCACTCCTTTTACGCCTTAAATCATTTTGATCACATCTAGGAATTGATATGATGGGGATCTTGAGATTTGCTTGGTGCTGCAATAGATTTAACACATCATAATTTGCCACCTCTGTAGAATGCATGTCTACCTCTGGCACAGTCACTACAGAAAAAACATTATGTGAGTCATGTATTCTTCTATGAAAAAATGCTGTTTGTGCAGGAATTTTCCAGCCTGGCGCTGGTTAGTTCTAGCTTAACTGACTCCTCACTGTAACTGCAGGTCAATTCAGATTTCTTACCCATATGTGACCTTGAATTGATTAACGTGGACCCCGACTTAAACAAGTTGAAAAACGTATTTGGGTGTTACCATTTAGTGGTCAATTGTACGGAATATGTACTGTACTGTGCAATCTACTAATAAAAGTTTCAATCAATCAATCAAATCAATCAAATCAGACCCAGGCCTCTTTCATATGTGGATATGAATCGGATATGTATGATGGTTAAACTGTGATTTGGAAGTGATCAAAATATAGGAGGACTTACGTAGAGGTCCCACATGCTCCTCGAGACAGACGTCGCAACAAGAGGAACCATAGCTAAAATTCTTGCCCTCTTCGTTTTTAATCTCCTTTGTGAAATAATGAATAAATTCCTCGAAATTGCCAATAACCGTGACAGGACTGACACCAACCATGTTTACGCCCGTAAAACACAAGTTCACGGATGCTTTCAGATCACATTAGACATACATATTTTTGTGGAAAAGATTTGAATTTTGATTTAACAAAAAATCTGAATTGAGCATCATACCTCTCACAGTGTGAAAGTTGCAAAGAAAAGACATGTTCAGGCCCATCTGAAGTATGACCATCAACACCTGAGTGATTCAGACTGCTTGGGAGAATGTGATGTGGTTCCATGAGACCAAAATTTAACTCTTTGGCATCAAGTCGACGTGTTTTGAGGAAGAGAAATAGTGAATATGAGCCTCACAATATTATCCCTACTGTCAAACATTAAAGGCCTACTGAAACCCACTACTACCGACCACGCAGTCTGATAGTTTATATATCAATGATGAAATCTTAACATTGCAACACATGCCAATACGGCCGGGTTAGATTACTAAAGTGCAATTTTAAATTTCCCGCGAAATATCCTGCTGAAAACGTCTCGGTATGATGACGTTTGCGCGTGATGTCACGGATTGTAGCGGACATTTTGGGACAGCATTGTGGCCAGCTATTAAGTCGTCTGTTTTCATCGCAAAATTCCACAGTATTCTGGACATCTGTGTTGGTGAATCTTTTGCAATTTGTTTAATGAACAATGGAAATAGCAAAGAAGAAAGCTGTAGGTGCGAAGCGGTGTATTAGCGCCCGGCTGCAGCAACACAAACACGTAGCGGCTACGCTGTAGCCGGTGTTTCATTGTTTACATTCCCGAACGATGACAGTCAAGCTTTACCATTGGCCTGTAGAGAACTGGGACAACAGAGACTCTTACCAGGAGGACTTTGAGTTGGATACGCGGTACCGTTTTTATTTTTTTATTTTTTATTTTATTTTATTTTTTTTTTAAAATTTTTATGTCCTGCCCAGCTTCTCAGGCAAATCATATAGTAGATGTAGATGCCCATATCGGCTGTTCAGATTTACTTTACAAAAGAGAAGTGTAGGATACTTCTCTTGTTGCCTTATTTGTATTTGACTTTATTAAATGTATTTATATTATCATTTGGTGCAGCCGGGCCGGAGCAGGAGGGGATAGAAAGAGAAAAAAAGGAAGACAGAGGGGGGAATTGTGGGGACAAGAGGGGGATTAGACAGAGAGACAAAAACAACAACAGCAAACACAACAACAACAACAACAACAACAGAGCAACATCAGCAAATACTACATGTACAAATATGATGGTAAAAGTAATAGCAAATAAGCAGTTAGTGAAAATAAAAAATAATACAGAAATGACAATGAGCATTATTACACTAAAAATGAAGCAATATGAATACCAATAGAAATAGCGCTATTGATAATAAACAATACCAATACTTTACCTTTATTTTCAACAATACAATTGTTCAAATGCAACAATACATATACGTAATGATAGCTTGAGATAGGAAAGAATGCAGGAAAATGGAGGGGAAGAAAGAGTAGCAACCTACATTAACCTTGTAGATTGTTATAGTAACAATAGGTTAAGCTTTGTCAGTATGCCATGTGTTATACCCAGTTTACCCTAGGGCAGGGGTCACCAACCTTTTTGAAACCAAGGGCTACTTCTTGGGTACTGATTAATGCGAAGGGCTACCAGTTAGATACACACTTAAATAAATTGCCAAAGGTAGCCAATTTGCTCAATTTACCTTTAACTCTGTTATTATTAATAATTAATTATATTTATCTTTGTGGAAACACTGATCATCTTAATGATTTCTCACAATAAATATATATAGAAACAGATAAATATCAATATGCAACACTTTATTTTTATATTTTCTCTAAGTGCACATTTTTCAAATTGAACATTTTCAAATGATCACTTCTAAGACAGTCTTGTGAAATCACAATATCCCATTTTAACTAGCTAGCCACCAACATTTTTTAACAAATCATGAATTACTTTGCACCATGTTTGTACAAATAATAACTCATGTAAAATACAAAAGTAAACTCTCAAATTTTTAAATCATGTCACACTTTGAACTGGACACCAAATCTGTTATCTGTTTCTTTGTCAGTTAGTGGGAAGCCTGGCATTGCATGCTGTTAACCAGTGTGTTGTACTCTGGTGTGTAACTTGACACTGCAACTCTGAGTGAGTCTTGCAGATGTGCATCAGTGAGGCGTGTTCTGTGTTTGTTCTTGATGAAGTTCATGTCAGAAAAGGCTGATTCACAAAGATAAGATTTTTCCTCATTGTTTGCGGAACCTTCTTAATCTTTTGGACATATTTTCACAGCAATCTGGCCTTAAGCTTAATTATGATAAATGTAAAATGTTAAGGATCGGAAATCTAAAGGGAACGTCCTTTCGAATGGAATGCAAAGTGCCTGTTTTGTGGACAGATGGACCAGTTAACATACTTGGTGTTGTTGTCCCAGAAAATCTGGAAGATCTAGGCTCAGTAAATTATGATAATCGACTAAGAAAGCTGGACAAAATTATGCAATTATGGAAAGGGAAATCCCTAACCTTGTATGGTAAAATGTCTATTGCCAACTCGTTAATTATTCCTCAATTTATTTATTTGTTTTTGTCATTACCAGCTCCATCACAAAACTTTTTTAAGATTTATGAGCGGAGGGTCTTCGATTTTGTCTGGAACGGCAAACCAGAAAAGATTAAAAGAAAGGTTTTGTACAAAAAGTATGAATATGGGGGCCTGAAACTTCTCAACCTTGAAGCTATGTGTCTGTCTTTAAAAGCATCAATTGTTCCAAAGATGTATTTAAACATTGAGTGGTACACAAATGTCCTGTTGGACAAAAAACATGTACTGTATCAAAATAAATTGTATCCTTTTTTACAAGTGATCCCCTCCCAGAGAGTCTGCTGGGAAACATGGCGGGGTTCATAAAGGAAACAATCCACTCATAGTGGTGTTTTCAATTTTATGTGCCAGAAAAAAGAGACGATATTTTGCAGCAGATAATATGGATGAACTCTAATATTGTAATAGATGGAAAGCCTTTCTTTTGGAAAAATATGTTTGAAAGAGGAATCATTTTTGTCAATGATATAATCAATGAGAATGGTAAAATTATGAAGTATGATGAATTTAGAGCTATGTATGGTGATGCTTGCTCAAGCTTTTCATTTTATATACTAACTGGAGTAATTGGGAAAAGATGGAAATAAATAATTAATTATGGAACTACTAAATTATTAGTTTGTAAACCTCTAATAAGAAATTCTAGTTGGCAAAAAGGAACTAAAATAAATAGAAAAATATATAATTTCTATTTAATAAAGAAATCTTTGAAGGCTGCCTCATACAACACAAATGGAAATTGGGAGGACTTTTTTGACTGCCCGTTGCCGTGGGATGCAATATTCAAACTAATCTATAAAACCACTATCGATGTGCAAAATCGTTATTTTCAAATTAAAATTATTTATAACTTCTTACCCACAGGGAAAATGTTACAATTATGGAATATGACAGAGTTAGATGATTGCCGATTTTGTTGTCAGGAGCCTGAATCCACCCTGCATTTGTTTTGGTATTGTCATATTGTGTCTTTGTTTTGGGTGGAAGTTGAAAAAATGTGTTTAAGGATTGGTTTGTTTATGAAGCTTAATGTGGTTTCTGTTATTTTAGGAGAGTTCATTGACAATCATGATTTAGTCAATTTAATTATAGTACTCGGTAAAATGTTTATTTTTAAGGCCAAAAACAGATATTCACTTAGTATTACTTTCTTTAAAACATTTATTCAGTATTTTCTAACTTTAGAAAGTTACATGGTTGAAAACGATAATGATGCCAAAAAACATTTAAAAAAAGATGAGAAGTCCTCAAAGGCTTATTTTGAAAGTACAATTATGTTTATAGATTATATGATATCTGTTGTTGTGTTCCCTAATTTGAGTGACCTGGACATAATCTGGACTGTACATAAATGCTTATTTTGAAAATGTAATTTTGTTTATAAATTATATGCAATCTGTTGTGTTCCCTAATTTTTTTCTGTGTACATGAATGAAGGTGTGTGTTGCTGAGTCCGACTTGGACATTATCTGGACTGGGCCTGCTTTAAAAAACCCTTTAAACAAATCTAATTTCATTGACAACCTGGTCTGTTGAAGATAAGGCCCTTTTTTAAAAAATAAAATAAAATAAGATAAATAAATAAAAAACATTTTCTTGGATAAAAAAGAAAGTAAAACAATATAAAAATAATTACATAAAAAATAGTAATTAATGAAAATGTTAGTGGACCAGCAGCCTATACAATCATGTGTGCTTCAGGGACTGTGTCCCTTGCAGATGTGTTGTCTATGTTGTGGGAACCAGAATATTGGTAGCAGAAAGAAATAACCCCTTTTGTGTGAGTGGGTGTGGATGAGTGTGCATGGGGGAGGTTGTTTGGGTTGATGCACTGATTGAAAGTGTATCTTGTGTTTTTATATGTAGATTTAATTTAAAAAAAATAAATAAAATAAAAACAATTTTTATTTTTTATTTTTTAATTTTTAATTTTAATTTTTTTATTTTTTTTTAGAACAGGCCCGCGGGCGACTCATCTGGTCCTTACGGGCGACCTGGTGCCCGCGGGCACCGCGTTGGTGACCCCTGCCCTAGGGCAACAACGTTAATATATGTTTGATGAAACGTGATTATGTGCATGAGTGTATGTGTGCATATGTACTTGTATATGTAAAGTATGTGTATATGTGTGCTTGTACAGTGAATGTATATGTACAGTATGTGTATATGTGTGTTTGTACAGTGAATGTATATGTATAGTATGTATACATGTGTGTTTGTACAGTGAATGTATATGTACAGAATGTGTATGTGTGTGTTTGTACAGTGAATGTATATGTACAGTATGTGTATGTGTGTGTTTGTACAGTGAGTGTATATGTACAGTATGTGTATATGTATGTTTGTACAGTGAATGTATATGTACAGTATGTGTATACAGTATGTTTGTATAATGAGTGTGCGTGTGGATGTACTAACTTTGAGTGTGTAAATATGTACTGTATTTGTAGGTGTATGTGGGAGCGTAGGTACCTATGTATGTGTGTATGTATGCAAGTGAGTATATGTGAATCTGCATGCACAATACATTTGACTCCCAGTGTGTGCAGGAGCCAGAGTACGGCCCCAGCCTCCCCGAGAGCCCAACCCACAAACAGTAGGTGTGGTGCCCAGGGAACCAGGGACCACCGCCCCCACGCAGCCAAGCCGGACAGCGACAGGAACCCCAGAGCCCGGCCCACCGTGCCGCCCACAAGGGCCAGCAGCAGGCCGCAGACAGACGCATCCGGCAGAGGACAAGGCACGAGAAAAGCAGGGGGAAGCCAGACCCCAAGCCAGCGAGAGACCCCACCCCACACGGGCAGAAAGGTGGGACGCCCCGCCCGAGGGGCCCGGAGACCCCCCGCAACCGGACGGGAAGACCGCCCCCGCCCCACCGGCAACCGGGCCCCCACGAGCCCACCCCCAACCCCCGGAGAGCGCGGCGAGGCCAGCCCCAGGCCACCCCACCCAAACCGGCCGCCACAGGAGCACGGGGCCACGGGAACCACCCACCCCACCCGCAGGGACCCCAACAATGGAGATGGAACAACCATCAACCGCCCCGCCGAGTCCCCCCCCTGAGGTAGGGGGAAATAAATAAATAAATAAATAAATAATAATAATAATATTTAAAAAAATATTTTTAAAAAAAACTTTTTTTTAAATTTTTTTTAAAAAAAAGAATTAAAAGAAGATCACAGACATGCTGACACACAAGGTCACTGCCCCAACAACTGGCCGACTCGCAGCACCTCGGAATACCCTACAGCACCAAGCTACCACAGTAGACGCAGGGACCAGACCCAGCAGGCCCCAACCAAGACGGGCACCCGGAAGGGATGGACGGTGGGACCCAGGAGCTCCAGACACGCAGTCCGGATGCAGTAGCCCGAGGCGCCGACCTCCACCCGACAGGCAGGCCCCGAATGTACCCCCAGAAATATACATACATATCTATATACATACACATACACATGTACACATACACACACATACACATACACATATATACACATACACATATATATACATACATACATACATACATACATACATACATACATACATACATACATACACACATACATACATACACACACACACACATACATACAAATACACAGTTTGTCAGCCCCGACAACCACCACGCGCGCGCGCTGCCACCAGTCACAACTTTAGCCACCCCCCTGTACCAGACCCAGCAGCGACGGGCGCCCACACCACAAACAAACGGCAGCAGAAACAGCAGCCGCAACATCCCCAGACATACGCGGTACCGTGAGTACGCAGCTGCGGCTTCCAAACATTAAATCGCTTGCCCGTACGTGCATGCCGCTATGTGCATGTCACGTACGTAACTTTGGGGAAATATATGTGCTGTATGAATCTATCACCGAGAAACCGGTCAAGAGCCTGGGCAAGGTTTTCGACTGTAGTCTCAGGGATATATAGCAATCCAAACAACCATCAAGGAGCTGGAGACGTGGTTATCAGCTGTAGACAAGTCTGGCTTACCTGGCCGGTTTAAGGCGTGGATTTACCAGCATGGCATCTTACCCCGGATACTCTGGCCTCTGTTGTTGTATGAGGTTCCTCTGTCAACAGTGAAGATTCTGGAGAGGAAGATCAGCAGCTACCTCCGCCGATGGATGGGCTTTCCACGCAGCCTGTGCAGCACAGCACTGTATGGGAAGACCAACAAGCTCCAGCTCCCCTTCAGTAGCCTGGATGAGGAGTTCAGGGTCTCTCGCACTCGAGAGGCTTTGCTTTATCGTGACTCCAAGGACTCTAAAGTGGCATCAGCAGGCATCGTGGTGAGAACTGGCAGGAAGTGGAGGGCTCAGGAAAGCCTGGAGGTGGCTGAGTCTCGGCTGAGACATAGGGCCCTGGTGGGCACGGTGGCAACAGGCCGTGCTGGGCTGGGAGCCTGCCCCCAACCTCACTATGAGAAGGCACGTGGTAAAGACAAATGCCAGCTAGTCCTGAAGGAGGTGCGTGCAGAGGTTGAGGAGGAACGAACCAGCAGGATGGTGGGTATGCAGCAGCAGGGAGCATGGACAAGGTGGGAGGGTGCACTGGAGAGGAGGGTGACCTGGTCTGAGGTCAGGCTGGCTGAACACCAGCGCATTAAGTTCATGGTTCAAGCTGTCTACGATGTCCTACCCAGCCCAGCCAAGCCAATCTCCATCTCTGGGGCATGATTGACTCTCCAACCTGTGTGCTGTGCTCCAGGACAGGCTCGCTGGAGCACATCCTAAGCAGCTGCTCTAAAGCTCTGGGGGAGGCCCGCTACCGCTGGCGGAACGACCAAGTGCTGAAGACCGTTACTGAAGCCATAGCTAAAGCCGTGGCCAAAAACAACAGCAGCAAACAACAACTTGGCAATAGGAGAATTGCCTTTGTCAGGGCTGGAGAGCAGCCACAGTCACAGCCCAAACCAGCAGCCGGGCTCCTCACCTCAGCATTGGACTGGGATCTTCGAGTGGACTTGGGCAAGCAGCTCAAGTTTCCAGACTATGTTACAACAACTTCGTTGAGGCCAGACATCTTGCTTACATCAGTATCTTCACGGCAGGTGCTACTGATAGAGCTGACAGTTCCTTGGGAGGATCGCATTGAGGAGGCAAACGAGCGGAAGCGGTCAAAGTACCAGGAGCTAGTCGAACAATGCCGCAGAGGAGGCTGGAGGGCACGCTGTGAGCCCATCGAAGTGGGGTGTAGAGGCTTTGCTGGCCGCTCACTGTGCAAGGTGTTCACACTACTTGGCATCACAGGTGATAGGAAAAGGAAGGCCATCAAGACCACCATGGAGGCAGCAGAGAGAGCCTCTAGATGGCTTTGGATCAGGAGGAGCGAACTGTGGGCCAATGCTACTGGGACACAAGCTGGGGTCTGATCAACCCTGGCTGGGTCACCTGAGGGAGGGGGTATGATGTTGAAAGACCCGAAACCCCCGGTGATCTCAGGCACATCACTGAGGATGTGTCCCAGTGCATCTGAGGATGTATCTTACAATCATTTCGGACTGGCATAGCCAGTGACACCCAGGAACAGGCTGGGAGGCAACCAGGAGTAGACTGGTGACGATTGGAGAGACAATTGACAGCTCGGAAAGACGGCGACCGGGGCAGCAAGGGGTAGCATCCCAATCTGCATCTTCCGTGAGGAAGAAACCCAACTAAGCTACAGAACGACCTACTGAGAAATACCCCCAGGGGAACCCAAGAGGGGGGGAGGATGAGTTCCCCAACAGGACGGATCCAACGTTGACGACTTCAGCAAACGGCTTAACGACAATGACAACCATAAGATGCATCTGTGGCAAGAGCCTCAAGAACGAGCGTGGCCTAAAAATCCATCAGGGTCGAATGAAATGCTTGGTGCAGGAGAGTGACACACAGCGCACAGGACCGAGTCCTGGTGAGACGACAGAGGAGCCCGGCCGGGAGACACCCCACAGAGCCCAGAACCTCCATGTGATAAACCCTCCAGCTTCCAGCAAAGTAATTAAGCAGTCTCATATCAAGTGGCCTCCTGCAAGCCAACACAAAATGTGGCACCAATTCGACAAGCACACAGCCAGAATCATCGAATCAATAGCCAAAGGGGATGTCGACAGACGGCTTCAGACCATGACCACCATCATTGTTTCTTATGGAGCAGAGAGGTTCGGTGTGGAAGAGGACAAGCCCATCAGTTCCAACTACACCATGAACCGAAGGGCAAAACAGATCCATCAACTGCGGCAGGAGCTCCGGTCCCTGGCAAGGCAGTACAAGGCAGCATCTGAGGAGGAGAAGGCGCCATTGGCTGAACTCCTGAACATCATCAGGAAGAAACTGACGACCCTACGTAGAGCTGAATGGCACAGAAGGCGCAGGAGAGAGAGAGCCAGGAAGCGAACTGCATTCATAGCTAATCCATTTGGATTTATCAAACAGCTGTTGGGGCAGAAGCGCAGTGGGCGTCTAGTTTGCTCCAAAGAAGAAGTTAACAACTTCTTGAAAAACAACCTGAGCGACCCTGAAAAAGAGAAAGAGCTAGGGCCCTTCAGTGCCTTATTGGACATACCATCTCCTACTGTCAAATTCATCACCAGCGAGCCCACCTGGAAGGAAATCCAGGAGGTTGTTACTTCAGCCAGAGCCAGTTCAGCTCCAGGACCCAGTGGAGTACCCTACAAGGTGTACAAGCGATGCCCGGAACTCCTTAGAATCCTTTGGAGGATCCTGCGAGTGATTTGGCGCAGAGGAACTGTTGCAGACCAGTGGAGGCAGGCTGAGGGTGTTTGGATACCTAAAGAGGAAAATTCCACCAAGCTGGAGCAGTTCAGGACCATCTCGCTCCTTAGCGTTGAGGGAAAGATCTTCTTCAGCATCCTTTCCAGAAGGTTGACTGACTTCCTCCTCAAGAATGCCTACATCGACACCTCGGTCCAGAAAGGTGGAATCCCAGGTGTGTCAGGATGCCTGGAACATACCGGTGTGGTTTCCTGGCTGATCAGGGAGGCGCGGGAGGGAAAGGGAGACCTTGCTGTGCTTTGGCTTGACCTTGCCAATGCGTACGGCTCCATACCCCACAAGCTCGTGGAGACTACCCTGGACCGACACCATGTACCCAAGAAGATCAAAGACCTCATCCTGAATTACTACGGGAACTTCAGGCTCAGGGTCACTTCCGGGAGCATAACATCAGATTGGCACAGGCTTGAAAAAGGCATTATAACTGGGTGTACAATCTCAGTCTGCCTCTTTGCCCTAGCCATGAACATGGTAGTCAAGGCAGCTGAAACGGAATGCAGAGGCCCTCTGTCAAAGTCTGGAACTCGACAGCCCCCCATCAGAGCCTTTATGGATGATCTCACTGTCACAACTACATCAGTGCCTGGCGCTAGATGGATACTCCAGGGCCTGGAAAAGCTCATCTCCTGGGCAAGAATGAGCTTTAAACCAACCAAATCCAGGTCGATGGTTCTGAAGAAGGGAAAACTGGCAGATAAGTTCCGCTTCTTCGTGGATGGCACAGCAATCCCATCTATCACAGAGAAACCGGTCAAGAGCCTGGGCAAGGTTTTCGACTGTAGTCTCAGGGATACTGCAGCAATCCAAACAACCATCAAGGAGCTGGAGACGTGGTTATCAGCTGTAGACAAGTCTGGCTTACCTGGCCGGTTTAAGGCGTGGATTTACCAGCATGGCGTCTTACCCCGGATACTCTGGCCTCTGTTGTTGTATGAGGTTCCTCTGTCAACAGTGGAGATTCTGGAGAGGAAGATCAGCAGCTACCTCTGCCGATGGATGGGCTTTCCACGCAGCCTGGGCAGCACAGCACTGTATGGGAAGACCAACAAGCTCCAGCTCCCCTTCAGTAGCCTGGATGAGGAGTTCAGGGTCTCTCGCATTCGAGAGGCTTTGCTTTATCGTGACTCCAAGGACTCTAAAGTGGCATCAGCAGGCATCGTGGTGCGAACTGGCAGGAAGTGGAGGGCTCAGGAAAGCCTGGAGGTTGCTGAGTCTCAGCTGAGACATAGGGCCCTGGTGGGCACGGTGGCAACAGGCCGTGCTGGGCTGGGAGCCTTCCCCCAACCTCACTATGAGAAGGCACGTGGTAAAGACAAACGCCAGCTAGTCCTGAAGGAGGTGCGTGCAGAGGTTGAGGAGGAACGAACCAGCAGGATGGTGGGTATGCAGCAGCAGGGAGCATGGACAAGGTGGGAGGGTGCACTGGAGAGGAGGGTGACCTGGTCTGAGGTCAGGCTGGCTGAACCCCAGCGCATTAAGTTCATGGTTCAAGCTGTCTACGACGTCCTACCCAGCCCAGCCAATCTCCATCTCTGGGGCATGATTGACTCTCCAACCTGTGTGCTGTGCTCCAGGAAAGGCTCGCTGGAGCACATCCTAAGCAGCTGCTCTGAAGCTCTGGGGGAGGCCCGCTACCGCTGGCGGAACGACCAAGTGCTGAAGACCGTTACTGAAGCCATAGCTAAAGCCGTGGCCAAAAACAACAGCAGCAAACAACAACTTGGCAATAGGAGAATTGCCTTTGTCAGGGCTGGAGAGCAGCCACAGTCACAGCCCAAACCAGCAGCCGGGCTCCTCACCTCAGCATTGGACTGGGATCTTCGAGTGGACTTGGGCAAGCAGCTCAAGTTTCCAGACTATGTTACAACAACTTCGTTGAGGCCAGACATCTTGCTTACATCAGTATCTTCACGGCAGGTGCTACTGATAGAGCTGACAGTTCCTTGGGAGGATCGCATTGAGGAGGCAAACGAGCGGAAGTGGTCAAAGTACCAGGAGCTAGTCGAGCAATGCCGCAGAGGAGGCTGGAGGGCATGCTGTGAGCCCATCGAAGTAGGGTGTAGAGGCTTTGCTGGCCGCTCACTGTGCAAGGTGTTCACACTACTTGGCATCACAGGTGATAGGAAAAGGAAGGCCATCAAGACCACCATGGAGGCAGCAGAGAGAGCCTCTAGATGGCTTTGGATCAGGAGGAGCGAACTGTGGGCCAATGCTACTGGGACACAAGCTGGGGTCTGATCAACCCTGGCTGGGTCACCTGAGGGAGGGGGTATGATGTTGAAAGACCCGAAACCCCCGGTGATCTCAGGCACATCACTGAGGATGTGTCCCAGTGCATCTGAGGATGTATCTTACAATCAGCGGAGGTGAACGGTACTTTCGGCTGTGGGATTGAGTGTGTTGTGCGGGTGTTTGATTTGTATTGGCGGGTTATATGGACGGGAGGGGGGAGGTGTTTGTTATGCGGGATTAATTTGTGGCATATTAAATATAAGCGTGGTTGTGTTGTGGCTAATAGAGTATATATATATATATGTCTTGTGTTTATTTACTGTTTTAGTCATTCCCAGCTGAATATCAGGTCCCACCCGCCTCTCACAGCATCTTCCCTATCTGAATCGCTTCCACTGCCCTCTAATCCTTCACTCTCACTTTCCTCATCCACCAATCTTTCATCCTCGCTCAAATTAATGGGGAAATCGTCGCTTTCTCGGTTCGAATCGCTCTCGCTGCTTGTGGCTATGATTGTAAACAATGTGCAGATGTGAGGAGCTCCACAACCTGTGACGTCACGCTACTTTCGGTACAGGCAAGGCTTTTTTATCAGCTACCAAAAGTTGCGAACTTTATCGTCAATGTTGTCTACTAAATCCTTTCAGCAAAAATATGGCAATATCGCGAAATGATCAAGTATGACACATAGAATGGACCTGTTTTCCCCGTTTAAATAAGAAAATCTCATTTCAGTAGGCCTTTAAGGTGGAAACATTTTGTTTTAGTTTCGTTGACCAAAATCTCTCCTGAGATGTTTGCAAATCTTTTGACCAACAACAAGAGTTTTCTCCACCAAGTACTAAGTTTTTCTTTGGATTCAAACACTTACTTCATGCCAATTAACCTATATCATGTAATTTTTTTGGATTCTTCTCTATCTGTAGTGCAATAAATTTACCATTAAAATTCTGGACCGTTCATATCTCTGTAAAAAATCAGCCGGGGATCGCACACACACATTCTCCCCACTGTACATGTATACGACCTTTTTGTCAGTGTCATGAAATCCTCTATCAACATGTATGGAAACAGGCTTCTTGATTTATTGCATGTACAATTTAGTGTCATCATTTCTACTGTGCATTTGCAATGTACTGCCTCTGTGACACCACGTCGATCAGTCACACAAGATCCTATGCTTTGTTGTCATATGCAAGTCTCCTTGGATTGGCATTTGTATGCATATTTCATTGAAATTCAAGTACAAAGCAGGATTCCCACTGGTGCTTAAAATTCATGAAACCGCTTGAAATTCGGTGTTGCATTTTCACAGCTTAGTTTGCTTTCAAGGGCCGAAAATGCTAAATGAATCCTGTTTTGCGGGTTCGATGGAGAAGTACTAAACCTGAACATACTGTGAAACACGTTTTCCTTGTATTTATGATGTTATGAAACAGAGTGTTATCATCGCTGTCCGATTGATAAACTTTTGAATGTACTAGCTAAACAACTAATAAACATTTTATAACACTCCTATAAACTATCCCTGGCTATAAGTTCTGCTTGAGCAAAGACTTTTTTTTGGTAAAGTGTCGACAACCTGAATAATAAACAACGTTTTGAGCAGAAGCGTGTCCATTAAATTGCTATTAAACTATGAATTATGCTGATTTCCAATTATGGTCTTGTCCTCTTCATCTATGACTACAACCGACCGCACAGGTCCTGTTTTCACAATAAAAGTGCTGCTTTATCCTGCCCGCGCCAACAAAATAAAAGTCTCAGGAAACTAGCGCATACAAGCTTTCAACTCCAATGTATTTCTTGTAAAGGGTATAAAAACGAGTATGGAAACTGGACAGATAAAAAGATAAAAACAACCACTTTCATGTGGTGTTGAAAAGAGAGTAGGACTTTTTTCCCTCCACAATGTAAATACGAAGTTGTGGAGCTTATCAGCAACTACCGTGAATCCAGTCTGATTCCAATCAATGCAAGCCATCAGAATGAGGTAGTAAACCCACATATATTCTTGTTTTCATGAAAGAAGGGAATCTATATGTGTTAATGTGTTATACATGTTTGTATTTTTATTAAACACCTTAAACATGTGACCAAAAACATCTATTATATATATATACACTACCGTTCAAAAGTTTGGGGTCACCCAAACAATTTAGTGTTTGAGCCTTCATTTCTAAGAACAACAATAGACTGTCGAGTTTCAGATGAAAGTTCTCTTTTTCTGGCCATTTTGAGCGTTTAATTGACCCCACAAATATGATGCTCCAGAAACTCAATCTGCTCAAAGGAAGGTCAGTTTTGTAGCTTCTGTAACAAGCTAAACTGATGTGTGAACATGATTGCACAAGGGTTTTCTAATCATCAATTAGCCTTCTGAGCCAATGAGCAAACACATTGTACCATTAGAACACTGGAGTGATAGTTGCTGGAAATGGGCCTCTATACACCTATGTAGATATTGCACCAAAAACCAGACATTTACAGCTAGAATAGTCATTTACCACATTAGCAGTGTATAGAGTGTATTTCTTTAAAGTTAAGACTAGTTATATATATATATATATATATATATATATATATATATATATATATATATATATATATATATATATCACATCGACTTGGTCATTTGATAAGTAGCACGCCTATCCATACACTTGGGTAAAACAGAATCCATCCTGTTTGGGTCCCACATCAACCTTAAGAAAGTCAATGACTTCACCATAAAAGTGGGTGACATTGTTATCACCAGGAAAGATGAGGTCACCTACCTAGGTTCCATTCTAGAGGCTAACCTTTCCTGTGATAAAATGGCAACCAAGGTAATCAAAAAGGTTAACCAACGAACGAGATTTCTCTACAGAATCTCCTCTCTGGTCAACAAAAGCACCTTGAGGATTCTGGCGGGAACTCTCGTTCAACCTCTTTTTCGATTACGCATGCACCTCCTGGTACCCTAGCACCTCCAAAACCCTCAAATCTAAACTCCAAACATCTCAGAACAGGGCTAGTCAGGTTACTTCTATACCTCCACCCCAGATCCCACCTCACTCCTACCCACTTCTCTAAAGTGGGCTGGCTCAGGGTGGAGGACAGAGTTAAACAACTTGCACTAAGCCTAGTCTATAAAATCCGCTACACGTCCCTGATACCGAAGTACATGTCAAACTACTTCCTTAACGTAAATGACCGCCATAACCACAACACCAGGGGGAGCTCCACTAACCATGTTAAACCCAGATTCCGAACTAACAAAGGTCTTAACTCATTCTCTTTCTATGCCACAACAATGTGGAATGCGCTCCCAACAGGTATAAAAGAAAGGGCATCTCTATCCTCCTTCAAAACCGCAATAAAAGTTCCCCTCCAGGCAGCTACAACCCTAAACTAACACCCTCCCCGGATTGCTAATTATCAAATGTAAACAATCAAATGCAGATACTTTTTCTTATGCCTTCTGATCTCTCTCTCTCTCTCTCTCTCTCTCTCTCTCTCTCTCTCTCTCTCTCTCTCTCTCTCTCTCTATGTCCACTACTTGATGTCCATATCCTACCCACCCCCCCCTCCACACCCCTGATTGTAAATAATGTAAATAATTCAATTTGATTATCTTGTGTGATGACTGTATTATGATGATAGTATATATTATAGTATATATCTGTATCATGAATCAATTTAAGTGGACCCCGACTTAAACAAGTTGAAAAACTTATTCGGGTGTTACCATTTAGTGGTCAATTGTACGGAATATGTACTTCACTGTGCAACCTACTAATAAAAGTCTCAATCAATCAATCAATCAATGCTGAAAAAGTGGGCACGGTTTACATGTATCACTTTCTCCGACGGTGCCACAGAAAAACGTGTTTTATGCCACTCCATCTCATTTTTACAACCAAACATTTACTGTAATGCTGTGTGTGAATGCGCAAAGGTGAGCTTAGTTGATATTATTGACTTGTGTTGACAAGCATTTTTGACTTGTTATCACTTTGTGTGGAGTGCTTATCATATTTGTTCAGTGCATGACTGCAAGCTAATCGATGCTAACATGCTATTTATGCTAGCATCATTATGCTTAATTTGTAGGTATATTTGAGCTCATTTAATTTCCTTTACTTATGCCCTCTGTGTATTTAATTTATATTTGCAAGTCTCATAACACATTATCTGTATGTAATATTGGCTGCATTTCTGATAGTTGTTTGTGTATCATGTTGTTCCAGACCACAGCAAACTTTACTGAGCTTGCAAAGATTGTAGTAAATCCATTAGAAGAAGACAGCCTGCCGTTTCCTTAAACTTGGACACACAGATCCATACCTTTGGCCATTTAAGGCAGTCATTTTCAAGAGTTGTGTCACCCTCTGCAAAGCCTCCGTTTTACTAATGTTTGCCAATGTTGTAAAAATGTGTAGAATAAATACATTTCCACATTTCTGTCAACGAAGATTTGCGTCAGCCTGCGACACGCGTTTCTTTCAGCACGGCGTGGTGCCAGTCAGGTTGCTGTTGCAAACTTTACAAAAACCTGTGCAAGCAGATATTCTTTAACATGAACAACATCAAATCCAAATACCGCACCCACCTCACAGATAAGAGCTTGCAGTCTAATATACTGTATTTTCCGCACCATAAGGCGCCCCGTGTTGTAAGCCGCACCTTCAATGAATGGCATATTTCAAAACTTTGTTTACCTATTAGCCGCCCCGTGTTATTAGCCGCACCTACGCTACGCTAAAGGGAATGTCAAAAAAACAGTCAGATGGGTCAGTCAAACTTTAATAATATATTACAAACCAGTGTTCTAACAACTCTGTTCACTCCCAAAATGTAATGTGCAAATGTGCAATCACAAAAATAGTAACACTCAAAATAGTGCAGAGCAATAGCAACATCAATAACTCAACGTTGCTCATACGTTAGTGTCACACAACACACAATAAACATTTAAAGCTCACTTTCTGAAGTTATTACTCATCCACAAATCCCTCAAATTATTCTTCTTCGGTGTGCTTCACTTGTTTTTTGACACCATCGATGATGTGGACGTGCATGCAGTCATAAATCAACAGGGACGGAGCTGCGTGAAAAAAGTCACCCGGTCTCTCCGCTCATCTTTTCTTCATCCATCCACCCCTTCGAGTTAGCTTTTATGAGGACGCCGGCTGGAAAGTTCTCTTTTGGCAAGGTCTTCCTTTTGAATATCACCGTGGGTGGAAGTTTCTGGCCGTTAGCATGGCAAGCTAGAAACCACGGTGAAGGATGACTTCTCATTCCCTGTGGTGCGAATATTCATCGTACATGTTCCCGTTGTATCCACAGTGCGGTTCACATGAATATCAAAAGTCAGTGGAACCTTGTACGTGTGTCTCTTAGTAGGAGACATTTTGTGGTCTTTACAGAAACACACAAATGAAATGAAACGTAATATCCGCGCGCTTCTTCTTCTACGGGGGCGGGTGCTCACCTTGGCGGTTGCTTACAGTAGAAGAAGAAGCGCTTCCTCTTCTATGGGGGCGGTTGCTTACCGTAGAAGAAGAAGCGCTTCCTCTTCTACGGGGAAAAAAGATGGCGGATGTTTACCGTAGTTGCGAGACCTAAACTTTATGAAAATAAATATTAATAGTAATCCATATATAAGGCGCACCGGGTTATTAGCCGCACTGTCAGCTTTTGAGAAAAATTGTGGTTTTTAGGTGCGGTTTATGTTGCGGAAAATACGGTAGCTAATATAGACACTTATATCATGTGTTGCCTTCACTCTAGGACTTCTATAAGGCCTTTAATTTTTTGCAGCTCCCGACAGATTTGTTTTTATTTGTATTTTCGGTCCAATATGGTTCTTTGAACATTTTGGGTTGCCGACCCCTGTCTTAAAGTATCAGAAGAAGTGGATGTCGTTTCTTCCCAGTCAGCACTATTTAGTCTCAATCAAGTCCTGTGTGGCACTGGGCCCCCCTGGACTCTCACACTCTGGCGGGCCTCAGTCTTTAAGTCAAGGCATGGCACAATGGTCCAAGAGCTGATACTGATACCCCCAAAGGTGTGTAACCATGTGTGTATTTGTGTCTGTCAGTAAATGATTTGTGATGTCTTGGGGATGGTAGAGGGGCCCAGCCAGAAACTTGAGGGTTCCTGGTTTGATCCCCAGCTTCCGCCAGGCTAGTCTCGTCCGTTGTGTCCTTGAGCAAGACACTTTGCCCTCGCTCCTGATGGGTCGTGGTTAGGGACTTGCATGGCAGCTACCGCCGTCAGTGTGTGAATGTGTGTGTGAATGGGTGAATGTGAAAATAGTGTCAAAGTGCTTTGAGTACCTTGAAGGTAGAAAAGCGCTATACAAGTATAATCCATTTACCTGTGGCTCAGGAGGTAGAGCAGGTTGTCCAGTAACTGAAGTTTTCCCAGTTTGAATCCTACTTCCTCCATCCCAGTCATTGCTGTTGTGTCGTCGGACAAGACGCTTCACCAACATTGCCCATCAGAGCTGCAACGATTAGTCGATTAATTCGATTAGAAAAAAGCTTTGATTTATATTCTGCTGCTTCGATTAATCGGGTAATGAGTGTGACTAATAAAAATTTATCAATCAGTGTTAATGGAACAAACTAATCAGTTAATCGATTATAAGGATGTAATGATAGGAACATTTATTATCGCGGTTATCAGGACCAAAATGATCACGATTATCATTATCACAGAATCACAGGTTGCATTGCTCAAAAAGTGAACTGAAATATTTTGACCAAGTTTTTAAATAAAAAAAAATTGCATTTAATCTGCTATTATCCCTACACGATTACTAAAATAAAACAGCTGCAGCCCTAATTCTCTTTACATTAGAGATACATACTGTACATGTGGATTGCAGACTGATGCCTGCTCAACAAATGACTCTAGCAAGCAACACCAAAACGTTGATGTTTCATTGAGAATGATATAGAAAATAACACATGGCACTTAAAAATCTGTCAAAATGTTTTAGTACGACTTTGGTAAGCTACGAAGCTGCACAGCTTGACGGGTTGTTGGAGCATTATGGCTACCATAGTCATGCGTACTGTGCTTCAACATACAAGTATTATTATTAGAGTTGTCCGATAATATCGGACTGCCGATATTATCGGCCGATAAATGCTTTAAAATGTAATATCGGAAATTATCTGTATCGGTTTCAACATTTTCGGTATCGGTTTTAAAGAGTAACATTTCTGACTTTTTAAAACGCTGCTACGGACGTAGGGAGAAGCACAGAGCGCCAATAAACCTTAAAGGCACTGCCTTTGCGTGCCAGCCCAATCACATAATATCTACGGCTTTTCACACACACAAGTAAATACATACTTGGTCAACCGCTGTATAAACAACTTTAACACTGTTACAAATATGCACCACACTGTGAACCCACATCAAACAAGAATGACAAACATATTTCGGGAGAACATCCGCACCGTAACACATCATAAACACAACAGAACAAATACCCAGAACCCCTTGCAGCACTAACTCTTCCAGGACACTACAATATACACCCCCCGCTATCCACTAACCCCCCCCCCCCCCCCTTCCACCTGAAACCCGCCCCCCTCAACCTCCTCATGCTCTCTCAGGGAGAGCATGTCCCAAATTCCAAGCTGCTGTTTTGAGGCATCTTTAAAAAAAGAATGCACTTTGTGACTTCAATAATAAATATGGCAGTGCCATGTTTGCGTTTTTTTCCATAACTTGAGTTGATTTATTTTGGAAAACCTTGTTACATTGTTTAATGCATCCAGCGGGGCGTCACAACAAAATTAGGCATAATAATGTGTTAATTCCACGACTGTATATATCGGTATCGGTTGATATCGGAATTGGTAATAAAGAGTTGGACAATATCGGAATATCGGATATCGGCAAAAAAGCCATTATCGGACATCGCTAATTATTATGGTGTGTGTTAAGGACCCCAAAATGGCATCTATTAGGAGACATTATCTGGCATTTTGTTTCAATCTATGATGCATAAACAACTTTTCTTACCTATTGGTACCTGCCAATGTGTATTGGGATCTGTATAAGTCCCGAAAATTTGCACGCGTTTGTCATTGAAGTCCGCGCCAATGCCGTAGTCAATAAGATCCCTAACCTCTATCTTCTTGTTGTGGGGCATCCTCCACTGTTGCCATTTCTAATACAAAGTAGCATACAGTTCTAATGTATATATGTCAGTAGACTCGCTATGGAAGCGCTAAAAACTACCGGTACAATAAAGATGACGAGTAGAAGACGCTGTCGAAGTGGAGCCGTGTAAATCAGACCGCCTAACCTGAAGAGACGGTCAGAAAGCGGCTTAAAGATGGTCTGTAAAACATAATCCATGCAACATTTTGACCAAAGAACCACCATTACATGTTATGTAGACCAGTGTTTTTCAACCACTGTGACATACAGTCTGGTGTGCCGTGGGAGATTATGTAATTTCACCTATTTGGGTTAATAATATTTTTTTGCAAACCAGTAACTATAGTCTGGGAATAATGTGCGGTTGTTGAGTGTCGGTGCTGTCTAGAGCTCGGCAGCGTAACCATGTAATACTCTTCCATATCAGTAGGTGGCAGCCGGTAGCTAATTGCTTTATAGATGTCAGGAACACGTCGTGTGAGACGACGATGGTTTGTCCTGATCACAATATGCAGAGCAGGTGCAGGTGCAGGTGAAACGGTATTTAATGCTTAAACCAAAAATAAACAAAAGGTGAGCGCTCCTAAGAAAATGGGAAGGCTATTCAGAACGAAACTAAAACTGAACTGGCTACAAAATAAACAAAAACAGAATGTTGGAAGACAGCAAAGACTTACAGCGTCTGGAGCAGACGGCGTCCACAAAGTACATCCAAACATGACATGACAATCAACAATGTCCCCACAAAGAAGGATAGCAACAACTTAAACAGTCTTGATTGCTAAAACAAAGCAGATGAGTGGAATAACGCTTAAGGAAGACATGAAACTGCTACAGGAAAATACCAAAAAAAGACAAAAAGCCACCAAAATAGGAGCGCAAGACAAGAACTAAAACTATACGCACGGGAAAACAGCAAAAAACTCAAAATAAGTCACAGCGTGATGTGACAGGTCGTGACAGTACACTTACTTTGAGACAAGAGCTATAGTGTGCATGGTTGGTTATGGTTTAAACTCACATCCAACAATTGCGACAAGGACTTTTTACTATCAATTGAGTTTCATTTTTTAATGATTTCTGCTGGTGGTGTGCCTCTGGATTTTTTCAGTGGAAAAAAAGGCGCCTTGGCTCAAAAAAGGTTGAAAAACACTGTAGTAGACCACAAGGAAGTGTTTTCGATGTAGGGGGGAAAAAATCATGGTAACACTTTAGTATGGGGAACATATTCACCATTAATTAGTTGCTTATTAACATGCAAATTAGTAACATATTGGCTCTTAAGTAGTCATTATTAAGTACTTATTAATGTCTTATTCTGCATGCCCTTATTATACAACCAGTAAGCCATTAACTAAGAGTTAACTAACCCTAACCCTTATTGCTTATTAGTAACCCTAACCCCAACCCTAACCCTAACCCCAAACCTAACCCTTATATGTTCCCCTAGTGTCCAAATAACTCTAAACTAAGTCTTTGTTACTTTAATAAGCAACTAATTAATGGTGAATATGTTCCCCACACTAAAGTGTTACCAAAATCATGATATGACCCCTCTAATGCGCCTTACAGCCCGGTGCGCCCTATGGTACGAAAATATGGTTCTTATACTATAACACCCCATATAAAGTAAAGAAGTTGAAGTTAAACATTTCAACTCCGGCACTGGATTTCCACTCCACTTCTAAGGTGGAGGTGTAAGGTTACTACTGTTTGTGTTTCAGCGTCAGTGAAATATGCCAGGAGCGGGACAATGTGTTTCTCCCGGCTGTGCTGATAGTGAAAAAACAACAAACAAAAAACCGCCACAAGCATCATGTTATGACACGTGTGCACACGTCTCAGCTATTAGGAGGGCTCGACCGTAGCATAATGAGGAACAACAAAGAAGAGAGAACAAAGAAATGCAGGAGGAAATCTGACGAGGTATAAAGGGGGGGGTTGGCGCTTTTAACTTTCTGCAGAGCTAGAAATGGGCCCCCTTTCTGGCAGCCAGCGGCGGAGAAACCACGGAATGGTGCGACTCTGGAGTTAAAGGGTTGGAGGAGGTGGGGCGGGTGTGCAGAGGACAAGGAAGCAGCAGAGTGTGGAGAGGAGGTCGAAGAAAAGAAAGGCAGAAGAATGAGCAGGAGGGGCGGAGGCGGGGGATTGAGACGGCAGCTTTTAATCAGCAACAGGCTGCTGGTAATGATATCACCATCCAACCTTTCTCTGATTGATGTCATGTGAAGCTGCACACACACACACTCTTGTATTTGTTACCTTCTTGAGACCTTCGAAAAATTCCTCCCTCTTTAGGACCACCCTTTCTAGATATATAAAGATTTGTATTTACAACATTGATAATATATACATAATATGTAAATATACAAAAGGCAAGCTTTTAGTTTATTATTTTATTTTTGAATTTTTTTGTTTGTAATTGTTTTTTAATCGTCATTATTTACTTCAAGTTATTACTGTATGTCTCTATATAAAAATGTTTTTATTTATTTTTGTTAATTTTGGCCAAACGGGTTGCATTTCAATTTCTTACACACACTTGTATGTTGGCCAGAGGGGGAGCACTTCAAATTCTTACACACACTTAAAATCAAATCAAATCAAATCAACTTTATTTATAAAGCACATTTAAAATTTACCACAGGGGTAGCCAAAGTGCTGTACAATGGGCAGGTTGAAAGATAACACAAGAAAAAACGAGCAAACACAACACAACACGGGCGGTATAGCTCGGTTGGTAGAGTGGCCGTGCCATCAACCTGAGGGTTGCAGGTTCGATCCCCGCTTCCGCCATCCTAGTCACTGCCGTTGTGTCCTTGGGCAAGACACTTTACCCACCTGCTCCCAGTGCCACCCACACTGGTTTAAATGTAACTTAGATATTGGGTTTTCACTATGTAAAGCGCTTTGAGTCACTAGAGAAAAGCGCTATATAAATATAATTCACTTCACTTCACAACACAAACAGAGCACGATAAAAAAATAAAAATACAAAATAAAAATTAAAAACATTAAAAAAAACTTGTCATTACATAGGTTGACCAGAAGGGGGAGCACTTAAAATTTTTACACACACTTGTTATTTCATATGTTGACCAGAGAGACAGCACTTTTAAAACCAACACACAGTCAATTTGAAAAATCCCTCCTTTTTGGGACTCTTTAGGACCACCCTTTGTAGATATATAAAGATTTGTATTTACAACATTAATAATATATACATAATATGTAAATATAAAAAAGGAAAGCTTTTGGTTAATTATTTCATTTTATAATTTTTTGTTTGTAATTGTTTTTTAATCATCATTACTTACTTCAAGTTATTACTGTAATGTCTCTATATAAAAAATGTTTTGTTAATTTTGGCCAAACGGGGTGCATTTCAATTTCTTACACAAACTTGTATGTTGGCCAGAGGGGGAGCACTTCAAATTCTTACACACACTTGTTATTACATAGGTTGACCAGAGGGGGAGCACTTAAAATTTTTACACACACTTGTTATTTCATATGTTGACCAGAGAGGCAGCACTTTTAAAACCAACACACAGTCAATTTGAAAAATCCCTCCTTTTTGGGACTCTTTAGGACCACCTTTTCTAGATATATAAAGATTTGTATTTACAACATTAATATTATATACATAATATGTAAATATAAAAAAGGAAAGCTTTTGGTTAATTATTTTATTTTATAATTTTTTGTTTGTAATTGTTTTTTAATCAACATTATTTACTTCAAGTTATTACTGTATGTCTCTATATAAATTTTGTTGTTGTTGTTGTTCATTTTGGCCAAACGGGGAGCACTTCAATTTCTTACACACACTTCCAATCATTTTAACTTTATTTATAAAGCACATTTAAAATTTACCACAGGGGTAGCCAAAGTGCTGTACAATGGGTAGGTTAAAAGATAACACAAGAAAAAACGAGCAAACACAACACAACACAAACAGAGCACGATAAAAAAATAAAAATACAAAATAAAAATACAAAATAAAAAAAAACTTGTTATTACATAGGTTGACCAGAGGGGGAGCACTTCAATTTTTTACACACACTTGTTATTTCATATGTTGACCAGAGGGGCAGCACTTTTAAAACCAACACACAGTCAATTTGAAAAATCCCTCCTTTTTGGGACTCTTTAGGACCACCCTTTGTAGACATATAAAGATTTGTATTTACAACATTAATAATATGTAAATAATATGTAAATATAAAAAAGGCAAGCTTTTAGTTAATTATTTTATTTTTGAATTTTTTTTGTAATTGTTTTTTAATCGTCATTATTTTCTTCACGTTATTACTGTAATGTCTCTATATAAAAAATGTTTTGTTAATTTTGGTCAAACGGGGTGCATTTCAATTTCTTACACACACTTATATGTTGGCCAGAGGGGGAGCACTTCAAATTCTTACACACACTTGTTATTACATAGGTTGACCAGAAGGGGAGCACTTCAAATTCTTACACACACTTGTTATTTCATATGTTGACCAGAGGGCAGCACTTTTAAAACCAATACACAGTCAATTTGAAAAATCCCTCCTTTTTGGGACTCTTTAGGACCACCCTTTCTAGATATATAAAGATTTGTATTTACAACATTAATAATATATACATAATATGTAAATATAAAAAAGGGAAGCTTTTAGTTAATTATTTTATTTTTGAATTTTTTGTTTGTAATTGTTTTTTAATCGTCATTATTTACTTCAAGTTATTACTGTAATGTCTCTATATAAAAAATGTTTTGTTAATTTTGGTCAAACGGGGTGCATTTCAATTTCTTACACACACTTATATGTTGGCCAGAGGGGGAGCACTTCAAATTCTTACACACACTTGTTATTACATAGGTTGACCAGAGGCATGACATGATGTCCTTTACAAGTGTATGTAAACTTTTGACCGCGACTGTATATGTTTAATTGTCCTGTGTGGGGCTTTGATTATCATCAACAACAAAAAAATCATTCAAGGATCTTGATATTCAAGTAAAAAGTATCGATATTGGCAAACCTGGAATTTACATGCTATGGGATGGAATGGGATCAATACAAACAATACAAACATGTGCAGTATTGCCCAATCATACTGCTAACTGGTTGGTGCATGTGCACACATGAGCGCATGCTGGCATATGCCCACAGGCCCATAAACTTAACAGAAGAGTACACACTGGAGAAAGGCACAAATAACTTTTTATACACCAAAAAGCTGGCTGCTGTTATTTGTTGGGTGATTTCCCAAGGGAGCAAAAGAGCTGCAACAAGTATAATCACACCCACGCATATGCCAGAAACACGTTCCGGATTCCAGTCTTGTATGAAATGCCCAAAAGCCATACTTGGGTAAAAGTTCAAATAAATACCAGAAAAATGACTTCAGTAAAAGTTGCTGGTACTTACTGTAAGTATCAAACTAGTAAGTAAAGCAGTGGTTATGGTACATTTATTTTTATATACGTTCCACTGTCAGTAGCATTTTGTTTGACGAACATTTTTGCCACTGTTTTAGTATGCCGCCTCAGTTAATGTATAGCAAAATATAGCGCGTCTCAAAAAAATCAGTTTGGCAACCTATTCTGCAGAATCCAGTGCCCAAAATCCTACATGCTGGTGACAGGGCTTTGTCATTGAGTACATCTGCCACCATGGGGAAAACAAAAGTTGCAAGTTACTACACTTTGAAAAAGAAGATGAGAAACACTTATAAATTCAAGAAAGAACTTTTAGCAAAGTACAAAGGTGTCCCCTTCTCTCTTTCCACTCATCGTGGCCTTCAGCAACAAGAGTCTTCAATTGAGTTAAAGTAAGGTTAAAAGTTAATTCAACCATTTCAATCTGTCATTTATTTGTATTGCACATGTTTCCTGCACGTAAAACTATAATCGTTCATTATAAACTGTCTTTTTTGGGTGTCTGGAACGGATTCATTAGATTTGCATAATTTCTTATGAGAAATGGATGAGTTTTTCGTACAATTCGCCCTTTTATTCTGACCTTTTGGTACAGATTACGAACAATAACCAGGGTACCTGTATACTTGTAAAACTGTTGTTGAAGAGCATGTCACAGTCCGGGCGCACGTCAGTGCGCATTTATGTTATGCACTGCGCTGGTCGCACCTCCAGGAGCGTGCCAGTCCGGCTGCAGCAAGCAGCTGCAGTCAATCTCCGGCAATCAACACACCTGAAGCTGATGATGAGACCTGCCTTCTTAAGCCAGCACAACCTGCTATCCGGGGCCAGAACGTAGTTTCTTGTTCAGTACAGTAAGCCGAAACGTCAAGCTCTATGCGCACTCTTTGCTCTCTGTGTTTTCTCCCCCGTCGTGCTCATTGTCTCGTGTCCTCCTTGTTGCCTCTCTGTAGCCTGCCTTCGTTCCCACGTCACGAGCAGTGTGTCTCGTCTACCCGCGTTCCCTTTGGTTCCCTAGCTGCATTTTAGATCTCGACCTCCCGATATTGCCCCCGACTACCTGCCTGTCTCACGGACCTTCGAGCCTGCCTTTCCCCTCCGGGACTTTTGCCTCTCGCTCAACACTCCCGGTAAAACACAATAGTTAATTCACACACATAGTCGCACACCATATACCTATTTGAATTAGTTCACACACTTCATTTCTGATTATTATATATTGTGCATATATGATAATTAAACATAGAGTTAAACGACGTGCCTCCTGTCTGTGCCGTCTTCTTCCCCTGTACAACCATAACAGAGCATTCAACAAAAAAACAAAACATATAGTCACAGTTTGAACAGTGAAAATACATTTCTATTTTCTAGTAAATGAAAGTTCCTTAATGGCTGACATGCAACATTAACATGCCCCTCGAATGCTAACAACATTGAAAGTGATGTCTACAAGTAAAAAATAGATACACTAGTGATTGTAGGCTTTACAGATTTTAACACATTTTGGAACACCCACTTTTCCAAAATGTGGGCTTGCCTGCATTAGCCTGCTGATGTCACCTACAGAAGACTGGAGGTAATTTCATGTTGCGTAGCATGTGTTTTGGTAGCATTTTTATCCCGAATCACAATACTTTTGTGCAGAATTTGAAGGAATGATCAAATATGTCTGCCAGATGCTTTGTTGCAGATTGTAGCAACTAAAGAAGGGGTCAGCCTGCATACATTTCCAAATGATGGGAATATTAGAAAAATATGGACCTCTTTACTCAAATTGACTCATGCAAAATGGGATGGACCAGGCAAAAAAAGTATGATTAGCAGCAATCATTTTAATGATTCTATCTTTGAAGAAGAAAGGTTTTGGTCGGAGTTTGAATGGAAAAAAATACAGAAGATCAGTAGCACCCTTGAGGGAAGAAAGACTGAATCGGAACCCAACATAGAAAGAAGGACAGACTCGGGTCTCAAAAACAAGAGAAAATTAAGTTACGATGCCAGAATTGGATTTTACGTCCTCTTCTACTGATGTTTTCCTCAAGGTGCTTGAGGAAATGCTGAAAGAGCATGAGGAAACACAGGAAGAGCAGATGGAAGAGCAGGGAAGACCGGAAATGCCAATTATTTCGTATTTATTTTTGCCCTTTATCTTAACCATATCAGTTTTTAAGTAATCATGGACTAGGGCGACATGAAACATGCAACCAAGTGATCAAAATAATAGTTTTATATAGCTTTACTACATAGGTCTCCAGGTCTGTAGATGACGTCACACCAAGACAGGGCGACATATCGAGTCTGGTGACGGAAATGAAGAAGTACAGTTGTTTATTTATTGATTACTCAAAAATTCATTGACATTATGAGAAATGACAGCCAGTTTCATTTTCAGAAGCAAAAAATATATAGAAGACTTGAAATGTTGGTCATCCTTTACGTGGACCCTGACTTAAACAAGTTGAAAAACTTATTCGGGTGTTACCATTTAGTGGTCAATTGTACGGAATATGTACTGAACTGTGCAATCTACTAATAAAAGTTTCAATCAATCAATCAATCAATCAATAGATGCTATGGCTCGTTTAAAGTACCAGTAGAGTGGAAAAACGAGTTGACTTTATATGTTTAATTGTGTTGCATTGTATGCATTAAACCACATACATTTGCATTTACAACCCGCAAAGTATGTGAAAATACCGACTAAACATCCCAAAATGCCACAAATTCTGTCAGCCATTTTGAATATTCCGCTCCGAAAACCTTCGGCTATTTCCGGAGATTGACGTCACTGTAGTAACGCTTCTGCTCTCTGACCATGTTATCAGATCAGTCATACTGGAAATGCGCAAACATTAGAAAGACATGTAGAAAGAGATGTGCTGTCTATAATTTACAATCTGTATATAAGACATGTACACATATGTTTTTGTTTTTTTATGCATTCTAAGTCGTAAATAAATAAATACATAAAAGTCCGCTAACAATGGAGCCTGTGGAGGCTCTCTATTTTGCCGAGAAAACTCTCTAAATAACCATTAAAAACCTACGAACAATACTCTATTTACATTTTGGGACCTGAATATTAACCAAACATTAGTAATGTTGTTATTATAAGCGCTAACGCAGACAAAGTATTTTTTGCATTGATAACCGAGAGCTAACTATAGTTTATGCTGCACTGGACTCAAGGAGAGACTTTAATGTAATTATAAAATAAAACTGAAATGGCAGCGATGCAACATATATGGATGCAAAGTGCCGTAAAACTGTAAAGAAGAAGACGTTTATGCAGATTATAAATCATGCCTCTCATCTGGATATTAGGAGGATTTAGCCATGAATCTAGAAGTTGTTCATCTGCGACAGTCAGTTTCTACCCGGGGACAGAGACACATGCACACAGCCGAAGACAGTGTCTGCAAGAACTTTTTCAACCCTTTGTTGTGTGGATTATAATTAATTTTTCAACTAAACGGGAAAATATGGACATCCTATCAGTCGTCATCATAGTGAGAGCAGGCATCGTACAGTAAGCGATCGTTTTATTATGTTCGTAGTTTGTACTTCTTGTTTAGCACTTAGCAATACTGCTACATGATGCTCAGTGTTTCACTTAATGGATCTGTTTAGCATAGCTTCTAAAACTTGTAGCTCAACCTCCTTATCTTCAGGATCAAAAATATAAGTTTCTGGACCATCATTACTCCAAAAGTAATCGTTATTGGCTCCCACAAAGTCTGCATGATTGTTGTTAGTGGGGAAGGGATCTGTGTTTCCTACCTCTACCGTCAAAATAACTCTGGAATCTCCGTGAGATTGATACTATTTTGATCGTATCTATTTACTCACAAACTTTGTAAGTCTTTCTGTGTCATACATCAGATACATATGATAATAGCTTCAATAGTGGGCCTCATTCGTGACAACCATACTTGCCAACCCTCCCTATTTACCCGGGAGACTCCCGAATTTCAGTGCCCCTCCCGAAAATCCCCCGGGGAAACCATTCTCCCGATTTCCACACGGACAACAATATAGGGGCGTGCCTTAGAGGCACTGCCTTTAGCGTCCTCTACAACCTTTCGTCACATCCACTTTTCCTCCATACAAACAGCGTGCCGGCCCACTCACATAATGTATGTGGCTATAAAACACACATAAGTGAATGCAAGGCATAC
Organism: Entelurus aequoreus; assembly: GCF_033978785.1. NCBI lineage: Eukaryota > Metazoa > Chordata > Actinopteri > Syngnathiformes > Syngnathidae > Entelurus > Entelurus aequoreus. Next base: position 32,292,904 of record NC_084731.1, read on the forward strand.
TTGATCAACAGTCATACAGGTCACACTGAGGGTGGCTGTATAAAAAACTTTAACACTGTTACAAATAAGCGCCACACTGTGAACCCACACCAAACAACAATGACAAACACATTTCGGGAGAACATCCGCACCGTAACACAACATAAACACAACAGAACAAATACCCAGAACCCCTTGCAGCACTAACTCTTCCGGGACGCTACAATATACAGCCCCGCTACCACCAAACCCTAACCCCCCACCCACAACCGAGTCTACCTCAACCCCGCTTTTCTCCGCCCCCTACTACCGAATTCGGAGGTCTCAAGGTTGGCAAGTATGGTGACAACAACGACATGGACTACAGGGAGGAGGTGAAACATCTGGTTGACTGGTGCAGAACCAATAACCTGGTCCTGAACGTCGACAAGACCAAGGAGATCATCGTCGACTTCAGAAAGCACCAGTCCAGCCACACTCCACTCTTCGTCAACGGCACAGCAGTGGAGATCGTAAGCAGCACCAAGTTCCTGGGGGTGCAGATAACTGACAATATGACCTGGTCCCTACACACCGGAGCTCTTGTAAAAAGAGCTCAGCAGCGCATGCAGTTTTTGCATCGGATGAAAAGAGCACAGCTTCCTCCCCCCATTCTCACCACATTCTACAGAGGCACTATAGACAGCCTACTGACCAACTGCATCTCTGTCTGGACTGGAGCCTGCAATGCCTCAGACTGGAAGTCTCTGCAGAGAGTGGTGAGGAGGGGGGAAAGATCATCAGGACTCCTCTTCCTCATATCCAGGAAATCGCAAAAAGCCACTTCAATACGGGGAAGGAGGAATTTACCCGTCGCCTGGCCACCCACCTCCCACCCTTAGTGACTGTTCCCCAGTCAGCTGGTAGCGTCTGGCATCCGCGTTGGGAGGGGGGATAGTACTGGTGGATGTGCTGATGGGGTGGCGCAGCTGCACCGAGCCAGGCTACCCCCTGCCAGACCAAAACCATCTATTTTTCATTTTAGCACTGGTGGCTGTGCTGATGTGGTAGCACAGTGCACCCAGACAGGCTACCCCCTGCCAGAGAAATACCACCTGTCTTCTGTTTTTCCCAGCCACAGTACCCAGCCAGACAGTCGGTCACCCAGCTAGCCTCCGAGCTAGCACCCGTCACCCAGCTAGCACCCGTCACCCGGCTAGCCTCCGAGCTAGCACCCGTCACCCAGCTAGCCTCTGAGCTAGCACCCATCACCCAGCTAGTTTCCGAGCTAGCACCCATCACCCAGCCAGTTTCCAAGCTAGCACCCGTCACCAAACCAGCCCCCGTGTCTCCACCAGCTCCCAGGCTGGCCCCCGTGTCTCCACCTCGGCCGGCAGCGCCGACCCCTCCGCCTCGGCCGGCAGCGCCGACCCCTCCGCCTCGGCCGGTAGCGCCGACCTCTCCGCCTCGGCCTGCTCCTCAGCTGCCCTCCTCGTCTCCGGCTCTGATGACGTCCGCTTCCACGCCTCCGATGACATCATTCTCCTCGACTCTGGCTCCAAGGTCTTCATCCTACTCGTCTTTGGCGGGCCTTTCCACAGCCCCGCCAGCCCCCTTGTCTCCTGCATCGTCGCTACCGCAACCTCCGGCTGGCCGGCCGCAAGGGCAGCCAACAGGCCCCCGCACACGGCGCCCTCTGTGGCCAGGGCAGGGACACTTTCTGCACCAACAGCAACGCCCAAGACATGGATATATTTCCCGTAGGCTGCTGTGGTTCAGGCCCCACTCGCGTCCGCCCTCCCGACGTCCAAGAAGGTGGCTGTTCCTTGGTCGCCCACCTCGCAGGCTGCTGCGGCGGTCTACTCGCCGCCGCCACCAGACTCGTCCCCGGTGGATTCGGGGACACTTGGGCCGGCGACCCACCACCAGTTCGCCCCTCCAACCTCCCTTGACTTTTGTTCTTGTTTTTTGGGGGGTTCGACTTCTAGGACATCTGGAAGCTGTCCATAAGGGGGGAATACTGTCACGGCCAGGGCGCATTCCAATGCGTCCTCATCTGTGCCTCATGACGAGCGCACCGCGGGCCATGCCCACATGCGCTCTCTCATCCTTGCGCCCTGCTTGTCTCACCTTGGGACACGCCCACGGCCGCGGCACACTTCCAGGGACGCGCCGTGCGCGTCTCCGCTCTGCAGCAGCCACCAGCTGCAATCATTCACTAAAAATCGGCGCACCTGTCGGTAATGAGGACGCTGCCTTCATAAGCCTGCTGAACCAGCCATCAGGCGCCGGAATATAGTCTACTGTACAGTAAGCGATCAGCTCATGCTTTATGTATCTTGCTCTCTCAGTGTTTTCCCTTCCGTGTTTCATTGTCGTGTCATCCTACCGCAGACCTCCGTTCCCGTGTTTTGACGTTGCTGTGTGTCTCGTCATTCCTCGTCGTTCCCCTGCTTCTCGGACTGCCCCCTTGGATCTCGACCTCCCGCTTGGACACGGATTCCCCTCTTCCCCTGGACTTCCTCATCTCTCGTTCAACACTTGGTAACACACACTTCAGCTAACTACACACATAGCCTAACACCACATACACTTTTGGATCTAGTTCACACTCCACTCTATTGTTTATTTGTATAGTTTGATTATTATATATATATATATATATATATATATAGTTAATATATATATTAAATCATTGTTCACACTGTCATCTAGTGTCTGTCGCCGTCACCTCCCCTTAGTAAACCATAACAATACATCCATAAACGTGGATACATATGCAAAAGTGCAATATATTTATCTGTACAGTAATCTATTTACTTATATCTGCACCTTATTGCTATTTTATCCTGCACGACAACGAGCTAATGCAACAAAATTTAATTCTTATCTGTACTGTAAAGTTCAAATTTGAATGAAAATAAAAGGAAGTCTAAGTCAATATAGAAGCAACTTGCTTTTCCACTCTACTGGTACTTTAAAACTTCCACCTTGTTGTCCCGTTCTCCATCTCTACAAAAAAATGGTTGCAGACTGCGTTCAACTTTCTTTGTCAGTTTACGTATTTCACCGGGAAGGCCAGGTTTCTTTACCTCGGTGCTATCGCTATAGTCATGACTCCTGTGAACCAAAGGCTGCAGCTGCTGTATTTGTTTACCAGGGAGACACCTGACACGAGGCACACTTCCTGTCCCTTACTTTTAATGTATACCATGTGGGAAACGGTACCCCTCTGTTTGACCGTGGACTCATTCAAGTACCTCGGGGTGTGGGCGGACAACAAGCTGGACTGGACTGTTAACACGGACCACTTGTACAGGAAAGGACAGAGCAGGCTGTACTTCCTGAGGAGTCTGCGCTCCTTCAACATTTGTAAAAACCTCTTGTGGATGTACTACCAGTCTGTGGTTGCCAGTGTTCTGTTCTACATCGTAGTGCGGGGGGGGCAGTACATCTAAGGATAGCTCCAGACTGGAGAAACTGATCAGGCGGGCCGGCTCTACGATCGGAATAAAACTGGACTCACTGGTGACGGTGGCAGAGAAGAGGACTGTGGAAAAACTAGTGAGCATCCTGGATGATGCCAGTCACCCTCTGCATACCGTTATCAGTAGCCAGAGGAGCCTGTTCAGTGCTAGACTGCTTCATCCCAAGTGCAGGACTAATAGACTAAAAAACTCCTTTGTCCCACACGCCATCAGACTGTACAACTCCTCTCTGGAGGGGAAAGGGGGTACTAGGATGACAAAACAATAACAAAACTGAAATAAACTGCAACAAAAAACAGTGCAATACATTTTCATAACATGGTCACTACTGCCTAGTTTCTCTTGTTGTATTCTTATTTTTACTGTTATATTTTTATTTTTATTGTTATATTTTCTATTTTATTTCCAATTACACCCCCATTATTCACTTTTTAGGGACCGAGTCCCTTTGGGACAGAGGACCCTATTGAGTTTATAGCGTTTTATTATTATACCGCCGCCTCTTTGAGCTGTAATTTGACCCCCTTAACATGCTTCAAAACTCACCAAATTGGACACACACATCAGGACTGGCAAAAATTGCGATCTAATCAAAAAACCAAACCACAAAACTCAAAATTGCGCTCTAGCACCCCCTAGGAAGAAAACACAGACACAACTGCCTGTAACTCCCAGTAGGAATGTCGTAGAGACATGAAATAAAAATCTCTATGCAGGTCTCACTTAGACCTATATTTTATACACTGACAACCCCCAGCAAAAATCAACAGGAAGTTTGCAATTTCCCCTTCAAAACAAAAGTTGTGTAAAAACAGTCACCTTTTTTCAAACATTATCTCCTCTGAGCGCGTTTGTCGTGTTGGCTTCAAATTAGCACAGGAGAGAGATTGAACCCTTCTGATTAAAAGTTGATGAAAGAGTTTTAATTACTGCTCCGGTTTGGATTTTATGAGCCCTCAAAGTCGGTCCCGTCCATCGCTGCTTGCAGCTTTAATTACTTTTAAAATTCGATCTCAATTCTATACACTGTTGCTGGAATTTTAATTTTCCTGAGAGAACTCTCCTGAAGGAATCAATAAAGTACTATCTATCTATATCTATCTATCTATCTATCTATCTATCTATCTATCTATCTATCTATCTATCTATCTATCTATCTATCTATCTATCTATCTATCTAGGCTTCCTTTATGTCTTCCTTTAAATCAGCAAAACATGGCGACACGCACAAAGAACATACTGTACCAGCGACAGGACAGGCAAAAAACGCGAGCAAAAAACGAAGGGGAAAAACGTGGCAAACGACGGAGCAGAGAGGAAACGGGCGCCAGTCTGGGTAGCCAGGTTGGGGGGTGAGTAAGTTTACCACACAACGTGAGAAATGAAAGGGGTTCTTTCAGGAGGGCGAAATCATGGAAACACAAACAACCTCAAATGAATATTAAAGTGCCAAAGCATATTTGTTGTTTTCGGGAGAGTGGAAAGGGCCATACGGGGGCGTACATGTGCATCCAATGAACGGCGAACAGCTCTTCCCGTACAAAATGCTCCCCAAAATTCAAGCATGATGTCACCATGAACCTGTTGTGAACTCAACACTGTCAACTACCATTACCGTCTCATCCCCCCCACCGCCCCCCGCTTCACCGCACTACCTCCTCGTCCCCATCTTGTTCTCGGCCTTCCGCGCTTCATCTTTCGCCATGCGGCATTGTCTGGATGCATTTTTCTTTTCAACACAAACATGTGTCCCCTCCTCCCCCCTTGCCAAACACACAAACTGCTCACAGACATTTGGAAAGTCTCAGCTAGAACCGGGACAGTTTTAATCAGAACAAGCTGGCATATTTTGGCCAAGACCTGCACTTATGGTAATTCAATCAGAACGAGAAGGGAGAAGGGGGGGTTGTAGAAAAGAAAAAAGTGTAAAGGGGCACACAGAGGGTAGTAGAGTGTGAGACGGGGAAATAAGAAAAACAGAGGGAGGAAAATGGAGACAGTGGGTGGATGGGGGGGGGGGGTTTGAGTGGTTGGAGGAGTTTGATCCACATGTGGCAATGATTGTCTCATTACAGCAGATATGTACAAGTGTTACTGCCTGGGGGACACGGGCTGATTGGGGGGCAAAGCATGCAAAAAAATTAAAAAAAATTGGGTAATTGGACGAGAGACAAATTGGATAATTAGAGGACAGGATCAAGAGCCGTGGCTCCTAACAAAGACTTTTCCAAATTGAGGTCTTGGAAATTTTAAGAGCTTCCTCTACGGTGCTGAAGGCCATTCGAGCCTCCTCCTCCTCCTCGTCAACTCACACGGAGACAGGAAGCATTTAGATGACGGTGTGGTCAAAAGGTCCATTATGGGTAATGTGTTGAAAAGTTTTCACATAGCACACGTCATTGTCAAAAACCCTCCCCGCTCGCACAAAAACCGGACCGTAGGCATTCCAGGCCACAAGATGGCGATGGTTTGTAGTGAAGTTAAAGTTAAAGTACCACTGGTAGTCACACACACACACTAGATGTGGTGAAATTACTTTCTGCATTTGACCCATTACCTTGTTCCAGCCCCTGGGAGGTGAGCAGTGAGCAACAGCGGTGGCCGCGCTCAGGAATCATTTTGGTGATTTAACCCCCAATTCCAACCCTTGATGCTGAGTGCCAAGCAGGGAGGTAATGGGTCCCATTTTTTATAGTCTTTGGTATGACTCAGTCGGGGTTCGAACTCTTGACACTCTAACCACAAGGCCACTGAGCAGGTAAAAACAAGAAGTCACTGTTTTTTCCCATAACATTCCCTACCCCGCCCCTACGTTCATTTAATTGAAAGCACCAGATCTCATCAAAAGTGATATAATCATACTTTTTATACAACAGCTGTATACATCGTTGTTTTAATTAACAAAAATAAATACATTTATCTTATTTACATGACATTTTGTCTTAACGTGGCCACATTTACAACCCCTTACAGAAACTAACAGGGGGTGTATATATTTTCAAGTATTTCTTATACATATATATATATATATTAGGGCTGTGAATCTTTGGGTGTCCCACGATTCGATTCAATATCCATTCTTTGGGTCACGATTCGATTCAAAATAAAAAAAAAATTTCAATTCAACACGATTCTCGATTCAAAAACGATTTTTTCCCGATTCAAGAGGATTCTCTATTCATTCAATACATAAGATTTCAGCAGGATCTACCCCAGTCTGCTGACATGCAAGCAGAGTAGTAAATGTTTGTAAAAAGCTTTTATAATTGTAAAGGACAATGTTTTATCAACTGATTGCAATGATGTAAATTTGTTTTAACTATTAAATTAACCAAAAATATGACTTATTTTATCTTTGTGAAAATATTGGACACAGTGTGTTGTCAAGCTTTTGAGATGCGATGCAAGTGTAAGCCACTGTGACACTATTGTTCTTTTTTTTATTTTTTATAAATGTCTAATGATAATGTCAATGAGGGATTTTTAATCACTGCTATGTTGAAATTGTAACTAATATTGATACTGTTGTTGATCATATTCATTTTTGTTTCACTACTTTTGGTTTGTTCTGTGTCGTGTTTGTGTCTCCTCTCAATTGCTCTGTTTATTGCAGTTCTGAGTGTTGCTGTGTATTGTTTTTTTGGATTGCTTAATTTAAAAAAAAAAAAAAAATTTACAATAAAAAAATTACAAAAAAAAATTGATTTTAAAAAAATGAGAATCGATTCTGAATCGCACAACGTGAGAATCGCGATTCAAATTCGAATCGATTTTTCCCCACACCCCTAATATATATATATATATACTGTATATATATATATATATATATATATATATATGTATATATATATATATATATATATATATGTAACAGTCAGCGTTCTGCGTTGTGTATTTTCTTAGTGAGGCACACACACCGGAGTTGAATCACGGGGATTTATTCACCTTTTTTTGGAAAAAACAAAAACAGGGCGTCACACACAGTCCACGGCAAACGGAATCTCTCTCCACAGCTCCGAGCGTCAGTGCTCACTCAATTCAATTATACATGTTTAAATGTGGAAATGGAAATAATAATAATAAAGGTTAAAAAAAAGCATAATAGTCTCAAATAAATTAATTAAATAAAACACAGTATATAAAATATATACTTCAGCAAATAACAATATATATTAAGAAAAAGGATCCTTAAATGTGCAGCAATACACCTCATCTTTCCCACCCACATCAATTCTTTTTATATTTTTTATACAATAAACTAAGCCAAAAAAACTCATAACAGACATACCTTTTTTTGGAAAAAACAAAAACAGGGCGTCACACACAGTCCACGGCAAACGGAATCTCTCTCCACTAAAGAATAAAGAAAAAAATACACACTCATATAAATGCTACAGCGGCACACAAGATGTCCACACAGACACACAGCAGAGCCCCTGACCCGTGCACACACTCATGAGACAGGAGACCCCACAACAACTGCAGCTAGCAGTAAGCTAACCAAGCTAATCCACACATCCTTTAGCATACAAAAGTTCGTTTTTTTTTCAACAATTCAACAGCCATTCGGGAATTCAACACACATGCACACCAACAAGTCACAAAACAGTGTGCATTCCCACAAAACACTTTTAAAAACGACAACCAAAAAGTTTATTAAAAAAACAAAAGGAGAGAGACATAAACATGACTTACCAGCTCCGAGCGTCAGTGCTCACTGAAGCTGGTCACAAAGGTGCGACGCCAAATCACCCCCCAGGGAAACAAAAAGGTATGTAACGGAAAATAATAGAGTGGAACCTATTTACAATGAGAAACACTTTTGGGGAAGTTCACAACAAAAAATGATGTGAATAATTGAACAAAATTAAAATAAAATAAAATAAAATTTAGCTCGGCTACATACTCCCCTCTGAACTTCACCAAAATACTTCAAGACTTAGCAGAGTACTCCAATACATTCACGTTATGCAACTTATTAGTTACTCACATTACTGAGAAAATGACCAAGGAGGGCTGCGCAACCCTCCTGGGTACACTTGCAAAAAGAGGTGCCTTTTACACCACCTTACACATTACTCTACAAAGGTAATAAAAAAATATACCTTTGACAAGACAAGGAGTACCTAATATTTATCACTGCTACTGTAATACATGTTCAACCCAAACATTGGATTAAACAACTATCTTATGGTACTTGATGGTTTACAGAGGTTTGTAACTCAAACAGATATTTTCTTCTGGGTCATGTTCTGAATTAGCCTATCTACAGGTTTCACCAGCCTACCCACCCTCGTTCTTATACGGGAGACAACACTGATTGCTGTGCTTGGAGGGTCGTCGCTATGGTCTGTCCTATCAACCACATTTGACACACTCCTTGGCCTCTGGCTGGCACTTTCATCCAGATCTGGGTCTTCAAGCTCCTCATCAGCATCCAGACATTCTGATGGCGAATTGGCAGAAGCACTGTCCAGAATCCAACTGGCTGTTCTGTCTTCTGTGACATCTCTCGTCACCACATCCGAAACCCGACTTTGTGTCTCATCATGACTTGACTCAGATGATTCAGTGAATGATGATTCAACATACTCTTCATTCTCCAAATTAAGTGGAAGAAAGTTGACACACAGGAGGCGGTTGCGATGGACAACCCTTTCATGACCACTGCAAGTGTTCCTTATCCGGTAGGTATGACACCTTGGGTCTCTTGAGACAACCACATACGGTACAGCCTCCCATTTGTCCGACAACTTCTTGCGTGCCCTTTCACATTTGTTTGACAAGAGTACTTGGTCTCCCTCAGCGATGTCATGACCTTTGGTCCTTTGGTTGTACAGTTCAGTTTGATGACGCTGACTGGTGACAGCATTGGCCTGGGCAGATGATAATGCTTCTTTTAGCTCCTCCCTCAGTTTGAGGACATATTTATCATAGTCAGCAATGTCACAGTCCCTCTCCACATTGTGGAACATTACGTCAACTGGGAGTCTGGGAATTCTCCCGTACATTAGATAAAACGGGGCATAGCCCGTCGACTCATGGGCGGTGCAGTTGTAGGCAAAAGTCAATGTCTGCAACATTTGGGGCCATTTTTGTTTGGCTCTTGGAGGGAGAGCTCTGATCATGCTTCCCAATGTCCGGTTAAAGCGTTCGGCCACACCGTTTCCCATGGGATGATAAGCTGTTGTCCTCGACTTCTTTACCCCAGAGATCAGCAGCAACTCTCGGATCAGCTGGCTCTCAAAGTTGGCTCCTTGGTCGGAGTGAATTCTCTCTGGAAAGCCGTAGACACAGAAGTATCGATCCCAGAGTTGACGAGCAACCTGCTTTGCTGACTGATCATGACATGGGAAGGCGTGAGCCATTTTTGTGAAATGGTCAGTGACGACCAGGACATCCACAGTATTTCCATTTGGGATTTCAGCTGACCAAAAGTCAATGCAGACCATCTCGAGAGGGCTTGTTGTTTTGATGCTCTCGAGAGGCGCTCTCCCTTCGGGTTCGGGTGTCTTGCTCACCACACAGCGCTTGCACGACTTGACATATTCACGGACGTCTCGTTCCATGTCAATCCAAAAGAACCTCTGCCTCGCCAGGTATAGAGTCCTATGCTGTCCCTGATGCCCAGCCTCGTCATGGACACCCTGCAGAGCCTGCTTGGCCAGTGATGCAGCCACAACATACTGGTACCGCCTTCTCCCAGTTAGTGAATCTTTGCTCACTCTATATAGGATGCCATCCAACATCTTGAGCTTCTCCCACTGCTTTAGAGTCTTCTGGACTTTGAGAGGCTTTTTAACTCTTTCTCTCCTCGATGGCCTCCTGCCACGTGCCACATAGTGAATGACTCTTGCCAGTATAGTGTCTTCCTGTTGCTTGTCTTGAAGCTCTTTAAGGGAGAAGACGGGTAAGGCACTTTCTCCTGGTGGAACAATCTTATGTACATCATTTACCAGCCAAGAGATCACTCTCCCTTTGGGTCCCTCACCCCACTCAATCTGACCATCCAAGACTGCCGTCACTTCTTCACTGCTCATTGAACTGCATGCCATTTCAGATCCGCCCAGTTTTACCTCTTGGCTGTTGGTACTCAGCCGAAACACATCCTGTATCCTGGCATCCCGAATATGTTGCGCTTCCTCGAGCAGAGCCTCATATGGTTCTGCTATAAGTCTCTTGCTGACCCGTGGCTTGATGAAGGGTTGCCTGCTCAAGGCATCTGCAACGATGTTCTTACTGCCTGGGATATATTGGATACTGAAGTCGTATGGAGCCAACTTCGACACCCACCGCTGTTCACAAGCGTCCAACTTTGGCTTTGTGAGGATGTAGGTTAGCGGGTTATTATCAGTCCAAACAGTGAAGGAGTGTCCCTTCAGCCAATGGCTGAATTTGTCGCACACTGACCACTTGAGAGCGAGGAACTCCAAACGATGGGCTGGATACTTGGTTTGTGAGCGACTCAGGGCTTTGCTTGCGAAGGCTATGGGACGTGCTTTGCTCCCTCCTTCAGGGACTTGAGAGAGGACAGCGCCCAATCCATCCAATGAAGCGTCAGTTGAGAGGATGAAAGGGCGACCAAAGTCCGGATGGGCCAACACAACTGAGTTCAACAGAGCAGCCTTTAGTTGGTTGAATGCGTTGCTCTGTTCTTGAGCCCAATCCCCTGGGCTGAGCCTTTTAAAGTGAGAAGCCCGTTTTGTGTTGGCCTTTCCAGTCGCAGCAGCGGTCAGAGAGAACAGGGGCTTCGCCATACTGGAACAGTTTTGTATGAATCTCTGGTAATACATTATCATACCGAGAAAAGACTTAATCTTTTTTGCTGAAGGTGTGACTCCATCCTCCATCATCAAGTCCGCTTCACTTATGTCTGTAATGACTTGTATCTTTTCAGAATCAGTGGAAACCCCATTCTCATCAATGATGTGGCCCAAGAACTTGACACTTCGCCGGAGGAAATTACACTTCTTCGGAGCCAACTTAAGCCCATGTCCTTTCAACCGCTTAAAGACCATTTCGAGTCTTTTGAGGGCTTCCTCTTCATTTGGGGCAAAGACCAAAACATCGTCGAGGTAGCACAGCAGGGTCAAAAAGTTTTGGTCTCCGAAGACACTCATCATGAGGCGCATGAAACTTGCCGGGCTGTTGCACAGGCCTTGGGGTAGTCGGTTGAACTCATGGAGGCCTACTGGTGTAGTGAAGGCAGTAAACTTCTTGTCCTGTTCGTGCATGGGGACATTGTAGAACCCCGATGTCAAGTCCATGGCGCTAAATATGGCATTTCCCCCTAGCGCAGCCAAACAGTCAGCTTGGTGAGGTACTGGATGGGCATCCTTCACGGTGCGTGCATTAAGCCACCGGTAGTCCACACAAATGCGTAGTTCCCCACTCTTTTTCCAAACCAGTACTAATGGCGAGGCCCACTCACTTGACGACTTGCGTATGATGTTCTTCTCCTCCATCTCAGAAAGGACCTCTCTTAGTTTCTGGTATTGGCTTGGTGGGACACGGCGGTATGCTAGTCGGAAGGGGCGCTCATCAGTCAGATGGATCCTGTGGACGAAGTCTTTGGCTAGGCCACAGTCCAGCTTGTCCTTGGAGAACACCTCATCATGCCTCTGTATGAGTTCCACAAGTTGACTCTTCCAATAAGGGGACACTTCACATGAGTGGATGTCTATGTCGTCCAATCCAAGATCAGCAAGCTTATCCTGAAGGGCGAGACTTACAGAGGTGTCAGGGACATGGTCAGTGTCTACTCTTACGCTTTGGCCTTGTGCTTTTAGCTCCGTGCTGGCGACATAGTCCACTCCAAGGTCAAAGTCTTCAAGTGCCACACATGGTGAAACATCAGCTAACTTCATGTTCCTCCTCAGTGTCACAGGCTTGTCACTTGGGTTCACAACCTTCACAGGAACCCACCTGTCTCCGCTCATTGACGCCACAGTTCTCCCTACCATGACGCTCTTCCGGTTGGAGTGTGATTTGGCTGGTTCCACCAGTATGGTACTTCCCTCTGAGATAGGAGCCTTTCCAGGAAGCTTTCCCCACACTATGTGCTCCTGTTTCGGTACCAGTGTCACGGCATTAGTAAGCTTCACAGTTCCAATGATGTCTGGGATAATGTCACCTTTCCATCTTGTTATGCCCGAGAGCATGCTCAAGAACTGCTCGATGCCTGGTTCACCAGTAGAGTCAGCTTTACTCATCACGCGCCAATAGCTGGGATCTTGCTTGAATTGGCGTAGCAAGTGTTTCAGCAAATTGGTGCCTACTATCATTTGGTCACGCTGGCCTGGCACGACTAGTGTGGGCACGATTGCTTCTTGTCCGTAGATTTTCAACTTTAACTGGTGAATGCACTTGGGTCGCACATGCACACCACCACAACCCACCAGAAAAATGTCTTTGGTGGACTGGGCACCCTCTGCCAGCAACCCTGCCTTGTGGAGCTCCTCCTCTGCTTCTTCACTCATCGTACAAGCCATTGAACCAGTGTCTAGCATAGCATATAGTGCAACTTGGTCATTCACCAGCACATCAGTGTAGAATAGATCATCTGCCTTCTCAAGTTTGTGTATATTCTGGAAAATCATGACACTACCATTCGGTGCAGTCTTGCAGCTCTCTTCATATATTGCATGTATGTCTTCTTCAGTTTTGAGGGTCTGACATGACGCACTCACACTTTGCCCTCCACAATGTGAGCGACTCAGTTTCCCTGGTTGGGTGTGTGGTTCTCTGCTTGGGTTTGGCGTGGAGCGGCCCGTGGGCAATCTCTCCTTGTGTGGCCAGGTTCCAGACACCCAAAGCACCTCTTCTCTTTCATGCAGTGTTCACGTGTGATGTGAGTTTTGTCACCACATACACGGCAAGAAGTGGGGCGTGTCCACTGGGTTGGCTGTTGGACAGGGGAGGCTGCTCTGGCCAAAACGCCTTCTAGCATGCTTAGTACTCGTTCTAAAGCCCCTGCTTCTGAAGTGGTGACTGCACTCACCTTTGTCTGTGTGGAAGGTTCTTGAACACCCGCTCTCGTTGCAGTCAGCTCCTCAACTACAGGTTGACAGGTAGTGGTAGCTGCTGTCACCATTTTGAACTTCTCTGCTCTAATGGCCCTCTTCCTTGCCTGATGCTCCCTCTGGTGCTCATCGATAGCTTCTTGCACCTCCACGGCTGACCATTTGCTGATAGGCTTGCATCGGAACACACTGGAGAGTTCGGGGTTGGGGCAGTTCCTGATGAACATCATAGCAATTTGCGCTGACATGTTCTCCATCTTCTCTCCACTTTTCCGCAGATGCTGGTCAGCGTGCTCGGCTGCTGTATTGAGCCGAACCCAGTAATCCACTGGGTTCTCATTTGCGTCAGACTGTGTAGAATAGAAATCAGCCATCGGTAAGCCAGACATGGGAGAGTCACTGAAGTATCTTCTGAGTATGTCGTATGCCACTTCAGGGTGTGTGTTGATATCAGCACTACTCTTCAGCCCCACTTTAACGATACTCTTAGCTCGTCCCAAAAGATGACTGAGGATTTCATCCGCCTGCTCTGTAGTCGGACAATTCTTTTTATGCAGGTAAGCGTCCATCATATCTATCCACTCTTGTACGGTGTATTTGTCTGAGCCATCCCCCCTAAACATCGATGGTTCCTTGACAGCTGCATTCACCGTGATGTTCAGTCGAGACAAATCAACTGGGGAGGGTATGGGCTCGAGCGGGGGTGGTGTCGTGGGGTGTGGGCGACTTAGAGTGGGGAAAGGTGTTTGGTTGGCTAATATGCGGCTAACAACAGTGTCACCAATGTGGATTCCCAACTCCCCTAAAAGGTCACGCAATTGTGCCAGGGTGTCATTATTAGCAACGGTGGGAGTGGAAAACATTTGCCTTGCTACAGGGGTACCATCAGGGCTGCTACAGCCTGGCTGCCTAGCTTGCTCTGCAGTCCCTGCTTGCATCCACCCTCTACCCCTCCCAAATGGTGTAAAGTCCATTATATTTCAAACACAATGAATATAACAGTGGAAATATGACGTTAAAATAAAATTTAACTATACAGAGACACGTGGTATAAAGACACTGTTCGTGAGGAAACGTAATGATAAATTGTGGAAAAACACAGCCACAGTAAAACAAAATCACTTTCTATCAAAAGTCTCAACGATCAACGGATCCTTTCTGATTGCTGTACGATACGCTTACTTGCTCACAGCATAACCTCGGCGATCTGCAGCAGCTGATCTGAAGAATCCGGGTCACGGCACCATTTTGTAACAGTCAGCGTTCTGCGTTGTGTATTTTCTTAGTGAGGCACACACACCGGAGTTGAATCACGGGGATTTATTCACCTTTTTTTGGAAAAAACAAAAACAGGGCGTCACACACAGTCCACGGCAAACGGAATCTCTCTCCACAGCTCCGAGCGTCAGTGCTCACTCAATTCAATTATACATGTTTAAATGTGGAAATGGAAATAATAATAATAAAGGTAAAAAAAAAGCATAATAGTCTCAAATAAATTAATTAAATAAAACACAGTATATAAAATATATACTTCAGCAAATAACAATATATATTAAGAAAAAGGATCCTTAAATGTGCAGCAATACACCTCATCTTTCCCACCCACATCAATTCTTTTTATATTTTTTATACAATAAACTAAGCCAAAAAAACTCATAACAGACATACCTTTTTTTGGAAAAAACAAAAACAGGGCGTCACACACAGTCCACGGCAAACGGAATCTCTCTCCACTAAAGAATAAAGAAAAAAATACACACTCATATAAATGCTACAGCGGCACACAAGATGTCCACACAGACACACAGCAGAGCCCCTGACCCGTGCACACACTCATGAGACAGGAGACCCCACAACAACTGCAGCTAGCAGTAAGCTAACCAAGCTAATCCACACATCCTTTAGCATACAAAAGTTCGTTTTTTTTTCAACAATTCAACAGCCATTCGGGAATTCAACACACATGCACACCAACAAGTCACAAAACAGTGTGCATTCCCACAAAACACTTTTAAAAAACGACAACCAAAAAGTTTATTAAAAAAACAAAAGGAGAGAGACATAAACATGACTTACCAGCTCCGAGCGTCAGTGCTCACTGAAGCTGGTCACAAAGGTGCGACGCCAAATCACCCCCCAGGGAAACAAAAAGGTATGTAACGGAAAATAATAGAGTGGAACCTATTTACAATGAGAAACACTTTTGGGGAAGTTCACAACAAAAAATGATGTGAATAATTGAACAAAATTAAAATAAAATAAAATAAAATTTAGCTCGGCTACATATATATATATATATATATATATATATATATATATATATATATATATATATATATATATATATATATATATATATATACATATATATATATATATATATATATATATATATATAATCTGTTCATGAATGAGTATATCCGGTCGGCCACCGTGTTCAATGGAGAAGTCTGATCTACAAAATTTGCAGGCAGCTTACCCCTTCCCCTTTGGGCTGTCCTGGAAGAACAGAAATTATTTTTTCCAATCATTTTGGAACTTGCAAGCGTACTTCTTCTTCTTACTCGTCGTCGCCATGTCTCTTCTTCGTTCTTCTGCTTCGTCTCTGTTATGTTTTTGGACATTACTACTTGCTGTAGTTTTGAAGCAATGCATGATGGGAATCCGGATGTTGTGTGTCAGTGTATTAACGTGCCGGCTGGAATAAACACACGCTGAGAAATAGCTCCGTTCCTGCCTACTTTATGGGTTATAGATAAACCTATGGATAACGGAGACATATATAATAGTCTCCTTTTCAGGTGAGAGAGGACGCTAAAGGCAGTGCCTTTAAGGCACGCCCCCAATATTGTTGTCCGGGTGGAAATCGGGAGCAATTCGGGAGAATGGTTGCCCCGGGAGATTTGCGGGAGGGACACTGAAATTCGGGAGTGTCCCTGGAAAATCGGGAGAGTTGGCAAGTATGATGCGCGTGCATGTGTTACGTACAAGAAGCCGTAAGAGGGCAGAATATACATTGGAAAGTTGGCGCCCTCTAGGCATCTGTTAAATGTTGCAAACAGCCCATTCAACAATATACTTTTATTTCACAGCCAGCACAGGTGTAAGGCCACACACCTAAAAAAGCAGTAACAGATGGACAAACTCTGCACACACCACAGACCACAACCGGACTTAAGGCTTTTTTGTAGGAAAACCTCACAGTCTAATACCTGCAGTGTACAGTGGGTACTATGTTTGATTTCTTTGCAGAGGCTATTTTTACAGGACACTTATTTGCTTGTATTCTGCCAGGACTGATGACCACATGTGCACAAACACGCTACACAGGACGCACCTGGCTGCGATGTGCACACTGCTTGTTTCTTTCCCTCCCGACAGGTTGTAATTTTAAAGATTTTTTTTTTTAGCTTAATTTGGAAGGCGTGGGGCATTCAGCTCCTGAGAGCCATAGCAGGGTTTTTTTATTGTCTAGTGCAGGGGTAGGGAACCTATGGCTCTCGAGCCAGATGTGGCTCTTTTGATGACTGCATCTGGCTCTCAGATAAATCTTAGCTGACATTGCTTAACACGATAAGTAATGAATAATTCCGCTGGTAATCACAGTGTTAAAATTAGCGTTCAAAATATAAAACATTCTCATGTATTTTAATCCTTCCATTCGTTTTCTACCGCACCTGTTCACAAAGTCGCATTAAAGGCCTACTGAAATGATTTTTTTTTATTTAAACGGGAATAGCAGATCCATTCTATGTGTCATACTTGATCATTTTGCGATATTGCCATATTTTTGCTGAAAGGATTTAGTAGAGAAAATCGACGATAAAGTTCGCAACTTTTGCTCGCTGATAAAAAAAAGCCTTGCCTGTACCGGAAGTAGCGTGACGTCACAGGAGCTAGGATTCCTCACAATTCCCCGTTGTTTACAATGGAGCGAGAGAGATTCGGACCGAGAAAGTGATGATTACCCCATTAATTTGAGCGAGGATGAAAGATTCGTAGATGAGGAACGTTACAGTGAATGACTTGAGAGGCAACGATGGACGTATCTTTTTTCGCTCTGACCGTAACTTAGGTACAAGCTGGCTCATTGGATTCCACACTCTCCTTTTTCTATTGTAGATCACAGATTTGTATTTTAAACCACCTCGGATACTATATCCTCTTGAAAATGAGAGTCGAGAACGCGAAATGGACATTCAGTGCCTTTTATCTCCACGACAATACATCGGCAAAATGCTTTAGCTACGAGCTAACGTGATAGCATCGTGCTTTAACTGCATATAGAAACAAAAGAAATAAACCCCTGACTGGAAGGATAGATAGAAATTCAACAATACTATTAAACCGTGGACATGTAAATACACGGTTAATGCTTTCCAGGCTGGCGAAGGTTAACAATGCTGTGCTAACGACGCCATTGAAGCTAACTTAGCAACCGGACTGCACAGAGCTATGCTAAAAACATTAGCTCTCCACCTACGTCAGCCAGCCCTCATTTGCTCATCAACACCCGTGCTCACCTGCGTTCCAGCGATCGGCAGAAGGACGAAGGACTTCACCCGATGCGTTTGGCGGCCCGGAGACGTAGGAAGTCAAGGTGAGGTCGGCGGCTAGCGCTCCAACAAAGTCCTCCTGGTTGTGTTGCTGTAGTCCGCTGCTAATACACTGATCCCACCTACAACTGTCTTCTTTGCAGCCTTCATTGTTCATTAAAAAAATTGCAAAAGATGTCCAGAATACTGTGGGATTATGAAATGAAAACAGAGCTTTTTGTATAGGATTCTACGGGGTACCATAACTTCCGTTACTCGGACTTCGTCACGCGCATACGTTATCATACCGCGATGTTTCAGCCGGATATTTCCCGGGAAGTTTTAAATGTCACTTTATAAGTTAACCCGGCCGTATTGGCATGTGTTGCAATGTTAAGATTTCATCATTGATATATAAACTATCAGACTGCGTGGTCGGTAGTAGTGGCTTTCAGTAGGCCTTTAATGGTATGTGGGATCTGAACCGAGGATGTCGTTGTGGCTTGTGCAGCCCTTTGAGACACTTGTGATTTAGGGCTCTATAAATAAACATTGATTGATTGACATTGATTGGAATGGTAAGAAGCATTTTATTTACTGTTTCAAATTTTCTTGTAATCAGACAATATTTTCGGTATATTTAAATGGAATCTTTACCTGGTTGGCCATGCCTATAAGAACAGCTGATAGGCAACACGTCTCAGTGGTCAGGTGTTCCTTCTGAAGAAGACTGCAGATGACATGTCAGGTAAAGATTCTAAATATATATCTAAATATACCGGAAATATTGTCTGATTACAAGAAAATTTGAAAGAGTATATTAATAAGAAGACATGATTACCTTTTTTGAGCGAGTATTTGATTTATTATTGGTTAGCTTCAGAATAACAATGTTATTAAAAAAAAGACTTATCACACTCTAAAAATGTTGTTTTTACTTAAAAATGCACGCATTTAGTTGTATTTAGTGTTAAAAAAATATTATATAGCTCTCACGGAAATACATTTTAAAATATTTGGCTTTCATGGCTCTCTCAGCCAAAAAGGTTCCCGACATACAGTTTTAGGGTGTTAGAGTTAAGGATGGGTACCAAATTCGGTACTTTTATAACTTTTTTCGACTGGGTATCGATTCACGTGAAATCAAACGGTGCCATATTTCGATACCTTTGTTGCACGTGACGACACGTCTAGTTGCAGACTCGTACCTGTCAAAACGTGGACCTTAGGGTGTTGTGTTTTCCCGGAAGGCAAAGGAAAGTTGGCGCGGGCAAGGCATGAATTTAAGTACATATTTTATTTTAAACACTAACAGACTACAAAAAAAGAAGCAAACAAAAGGCGCGCACAATGGCGGAGAAAAAACTTGACCAATGAAACAAAACTTGCACAAAGGCAGAAACTATGAACAATAAACAAAAACTTACTTGGCATGGAACAGCATGAAAACTATGGCATGGAACTATGGCTTTGAATGAAAGGTAGCAGAGGTAGAAAGGATATCAGAAGTAGCATGGTATGATAGGATAATGTCACCAGAACGATCAAGAGAAACAGACGGGTTTGAATAGCAGTGACATGATCAGTGAAAACAGGTGCGTGACTCAAAACGTGAAACAGGTGAAACTAATGGTTGCTATGGTGACAAAACCAGGGAGTGAAAAGCAGGAACTAAGTGTACAAAACCCAAACGGAACATAACTTAAACAAAACATGATCAACAGACATGACAGTACCAGCTTAAACAGTTGGCGGGGAAACAAGCATTCAAGTAGCACTCAGAGCTTACTCAGTCGGACTCCCTCTCGGTCAGGGGTCGGCAACCCAAAATGTTGAAAAAGCCAAAAATACCCGAAAAAAATCTGTCTGGAGCCGCAAACATTTTTAAGCCTTACATAAGTGTTATATAGAAGGGAACACACGATGTAAGTGTCTATATTAGCCATGTGTCGCATGCTGATGCCAATCTTTGTTGACAGAAATGTTGAAATGTAATATTTGTTCAACACATTTTTACAACATTAAAAAACATTAGTAAAACGGAGGCTTCTCAGAGGGTGAGATAACTCCTGGAAATGACTGGCTCAGAATGGCCAAAGGTATAGATGTGTGTGTCCAAGCTAAAGGAAAGTGCAGGCTGTCATCTTCTAGTGGGTTTTCTTACAATCTTTGCAATCTGTGTAACATTTGCTGTGGTCTGGAACAACATGGCACAACAAACAACTATCAGAATTGCAGCCAATATCACATACAGATATTATGTTATGAGACATGCAAATATAAATTAAATACCCAGAGGACATAAGTAAAGAAAATAAAATGAGCTTGAAAATAACTAAAAACAAGGCATAATGATGTAATATGTAAATACAGCTAACCGAAATAGCATGTTAGCATTGATTAGCTTGCAGTCATGCAGTGACCAAATATGCCTGATTAGCACTCCACACAAGTCAATAACATCAACAAAGCTCACCTTTATGCATTCACGCACAGTATAAAACTGTCATGTCTGTTGATAATGTGTTTGTTTGGCCATGTGCTGTTTGTTCTTTGAACTCTTTTTTTTAGTCCCTGGTTTCACTTCCTTGTTTCGTTTGGTTTCCATGGTCACCCACTAGTTTTCACCTGTCATGTCACGCACCTGTTTCACGTTTTGAGTCACGCACCTGTTGTTAATCATGTCTGTGTTATTTAAGTCTTTCTTTCTGTTCACTCGTTCTGCGTTCATTGTCTTTATGTCACACCGGTTCATGTCTCTTTCTGACCAAGTACGTTTTTTTCTATTCATGCCACAGTTAGCGACTTTTGTTCATGTCCTTAGTCTTTTGCCCATGTGCAAGTTTTTTTTGTTTCATAGTCAAGTTTGTACCTCTGCCTTGTGCGCGTCTTTAGTTTGTTCTTTTTGTTATAGTAAAAAATAAATCCAAGCCTACCTTCACGCTGTCGTCCGGAGCCGTCTTTTGCGTTGGAAGAACAACCCCGCAGCGAGCTGCGACTCCCCCAATTGACAAAAACGACTGTGGCCAAAATGAGACAAAGAAGGAGTGGCATAAAACACGTCTTTCTGTGGCAGCGTCGGAGAAAGTTATACATGTAAACAAACTACGGTGAGTTCAAGGACTCCTGTAATTAGTAGAATAAAATGGCGCTTGAGTTAAACAGTGGGATTTCTAATTATTAGGAAGGTTTGTGTCATGTTTGTCCTCTGATAGAAACCATATTAAAACAAAAAATATATTTTCCCCCCACCTTTTTCCATTTTCATACATTTTTGAAAATTCTCTAGGGAGTCACTAGGGTGGCGCTAAAGAGCCGCATGCGGTTATAGTGTCACGGGTTGCAGACCCCCGCTCTAGGTAATGGTGCAATTGTCCATGCCAACAAAGCAAGTATGCCTGATAGAAAACACTCAAACGTGCAGTAGTGCTCAACTTTCCAAAATGTGCTAGCTTGTTGCTAATTTACATTGGCTGTTTTATATACATGCTACTGATTAAAATTAGCTATTTTACACGGCCATTTGAACACTTCGAAATTTGGTAATTAAAGCTTAAACTAATCATTTAATAAATTACTGTAACATTTACTAACACATGAACTGGGGTTGTACGGTATACCGGTATTAGTATAGTACCGCGATACTAATGAATCATACTCGGTACTATACATGTTCGGCAGCGCACAATTACAGAGTACTTACATACAGACACAGTGTGTAGACAGAAAAAGGAGAACAGACGCATTTTGGATTAAAAACTAACGATAAAGGGGAAGTTATAACGCTGAAACGCCCACTGGAAGAGGTGCTTTAAGACATGGCTAGCTAGCTAGCGGCTAAAGTCAAGCCCCAGTCGCAGTGTTTTAGCTACTTCTAAATCACTAATCCTCGTCTCCATGGCGACAAATAAAGTACGTTTCTTACAAGTATCATCCCTGCAGGACGAGGAATAGCTAAACATGCTTCACTACACACCGTAGCTCAAAATGTAAACAAACGCCATTGGTGGGTCTACACTTAACATCCACTGTAATGATACCAAGTACAGTAGCGTATCTAGTCGATACTACTATGATTACGTCGATATTTTTTGGCATCACAACATCTTCTTTCGTTTTTTTATTTATTTATATTATGTTTATAAACTCAGGAAATATGTCCCTGGACACATGAGGACTTTGAATATGACCAATGTATGATCCTGTAACGACTTGGTATCGGATTGATACCTAAATTTGTGGTATCATCCAAAACTAATGTAAAGAAGAAGAAGTGTAGATAGAACATTTTAAAAGAGAAATTAAGCAGATATTAACAGTAAATAAACAAGTACATTAATAATTCATTTTCAACCACTTGCCCTTAATAATTTTGACAAAATAATAGAATGGAAAATGACACAATATGTTACTGCATATGTCAGCAGACTAAAGTAGGAGCCTTTGTTTGTTTACTTACTAATTAAAGACAAGTTGTCTTGTATGTTCACTATTTTATTTAAGGACAAACTTGCAATAAGAAACATATGTTTAATGTACCGTAAGATTTTTTGTTAAAATAAAGCCAATAATGCAATTTTTTTGTGGTCCCCTTTATTTAGAAAAGTACCGAAAAGTATCGAAATAATTTTGGTATCGGTACCAAAATATTGGTATCAGGACAACACTAACATGAACACACAAAAGTATCGTAAATGGGCACCATTATTGATTCTCAGGTGCCGGAAAATTGTACCGTATCGGTTCAAATGTGAAAAGCTACCCATCCCGAGTTACAGTATGCCATAACCACTACATACCTCGGTTTTGAGGTCACAGTTCAGTTAATTTTGAGTACGGTAAGGCAGTGGTCCCCAACCACCGGGCCGGTACCAGTCCGCGGACCGATTGGTACCGGGCCGCGCAAGAAATAAAAAAAAAATATAATAATAATGATAATTTTATTTTTATTTTTTATTAAATCAACATCAAAAACACAATATATACATTATATATCAATATAGATCAATACAGTCTGCAGGGATACAGTCCGTAAGCACACATGATTGTATTTCTTTATGAAAAAATTTAAAAAAAAACAAAAAAAATTCCATCCCTTCTCCCCGGTCCGTGGGACAAATTTTCAAGCGTTGACCGGTACCCAGCTACAAAAAGGTTGGGGACCACTGCGGTAAGGGAACAAAATCCTTGGCTTTTGTGTCAGCAGCTTTGATGATTTATGAACACGAAATGTAAAAATCTGCTACTCCCGTTACACCCCTAGTAATTAGTGACTCATCCAGAATATCACATGTCAAATAAATGTGTG
The DNA here is from genome assembly GCF_033978785.1 of Entelurus aequoreus. Taxonomy (NCBI): domain Eukaryota; kingdom Metazoa; phylum Chordata; class Actinopteri; order Syngnathiformes; family Syngnathidae; genus Entelurus; species Entelurus aequoreus. The sequence goes on from NC_084731.1 coordinate 32,316,218, forward strand.
AATCTATAACATGATGGTAGACTCTAAGAGTGGGCGTGCAAGGACGTAATTACATAATTGGCCATGACGCATTTGGAAAAATATGATAAGCTGTTTGGAAACACTAAAAATTGGCCCCAGTGTGTGAACGGTTGTCTGTCTACCGGAGTGCAGCTGGGATAGGCTCCAGCCCCCGCGCAACCCCAAGAGGGACAAGCAGTAGAAAATGAATGTATATAGATACAGTACATGTACAGCACACAAAAAGAGCATTATTTTTTATTGTGACAGGCCTTAAGTGCTTTTAGAGAGGGAGTGGCCCGTTGAGAAGACGGATGTGTGCTTTCAGTTCAGTCTCCAAAAGTCTCCACCACATTTGTCGCTAGCCGCTTTTTTTGCAGTCTGATTTATGCCGTAACATTATGCCCAGGGGTTTTAGTGTAAAAATGATTGTTTTATGTGCGGGGCATGGCCCCTGGCATTTTCCGCTCACCCTGCCTTTGCATGCCTGAGCCAAAAGTAGACAGACTAAAATGCAGATAGAGCAGGGTGATAATGTGGCGCACCATCACAAGAAGCTGCTTGTTGACAGATGTCAGCATGTTTTAACTGTCTACTGCGACGTCTCTAAGTCTGTCTGCTGGAAATTACGTCCTTTTTTTTTTTTTTTGCGTAACGAGGCCATGTGTCACATGTGAGTTGCTGCTGCTGTCACGGTACAAAACTAGTTTTGTTTATCAGGCGACTGACGTCCTCATGACTAGCAGCCCTCAACACTTGCATGCTCAATTCTCTTCCACCCCCCGTCCAATTTTATTGCAAGCAGCTGTTTTATACATTCTCTCCATATTTCCTTAAAGCTGAAACTATGTAGGCACACTAGGTATACATGCTCGCTGGCCATAACTTTAGGTACCCCGCTTAACGTGGATGAAGACAGAGCAACAACATGGCAACCGCGACTGAGAGCGAGAAGTTTGTTCCTAAAAAGTCAACAGTTTTTTGTCACTGGTTTGGGTTTGCGGCAACATACGTGGAACAAGAGACTGTGCGCTGCAAAGTCTGTCTGAAGCCCGTTGCAACAACATAGGCAGTAGCACAACAGACTTATTCCAGATTATAAAATAGGTATCCCATTACAACTTTTTCACTTTCACACTGACCCGATACCATATCAACCAGTGACGTGCAGTGAGGTTTGAGGTTGGGGAGGCACTGACCCACAAGTCAGATTTACAAATGTGACAGTATGATGCAATGGCATTGGCTCAAAATCACACAAACACACAGTATGATGCTAAAATAAAACATTTCAACACACTTAGCACACAATTTACAGAGCAACTGCAGAGCAGACCACTTTTTCACATACTGTATATAATATATATGTGAAAAAGTGGTCTGCTCTTCAGTTGCTGTTTATCGGCCGATAATATCGGCAGGCCGATATTATCGGACATCTCTCATATATATATATATATATATATATATATATATATATATATATATATATATATATATATATATATATATATATATATATATATATATATATATATATATATATATATATATATATATATATATATATATATATATATATATATATATATAATATATATATATATATATATATTAGAGATGTATGTATATATATATATATATATATATATATATATATATATATATATATATATTAGAGATGTATATATATATATATATATATATATATATATATATATATTAGAGATGTCCGATAATATCGGCCTGCTATATATATATATATATATATATATATTATATATATATATATATATATATATATATATATATATATATATATATATATATATATATATATATATATATATATATATATATATATATATATATATATATATATATATATATATATATATATATATATATATTAGAGATTAAAGATAAATGCTTTAAAATGTAATATCGGAAATTATCGGTATTGATTTTTTTATTATCGGTATCGTTTTTTTTTTGTTTTTTATTAAATCAACATAAAAATACAAGATACACTTACAATTAGTGCACCAACCCCAAAAACCTCCCTCCCCCATTTACACTCATTCACACAAAAGGGTTGTTTCTTTCTGTTATTAATATTCTGGTTCCTACATTATATATCAATATATATCAATACAGTCTGCAAGGGATACAGTCCGTAAGCACACATGATTGTGCGTGCTGCTGGTCCACTAACAGTACTAACCTTTAAAAGTTAATTTTACTCATTTTCATTAATTACTAGTTTCTATGTAACTGTTTTTATATTGTTTTACTTTATTTTTTATTCAAGAAAATGTTTTTAATTTATTTATCTTATTTTATTTTATTATTTCTTTTTAAAAAGGACCTTATCTTCACTATACCTGGTTGTCCAAATTAGGCATAATAATGTGTTAATTCAACGACTGTATATATCGGTATCGGTTGATATCGGTACCGGTAATTAAGAGTTGGACAATATCGGAATATCGGATATCGGCAAAAAAGCCATTATCGGACATCCCTAATATACATATATATTCCCCGTGCACTAATTGACTGAAAGAGTGCGCACTTGCTGCGTGCTCGCCCGACACTGCGGCGCGAGCGTAATGATGTCACGTTATCGATGGGAAAATGCATTTTTAGACAATATGATTTGCCTGAGCAGCTAGGAGACACCGAGGGTAACAAGCGGTGGAAAATGGATTAGAAAGGAGAGATTTAAAAAAAATAACAATACAACAAAATACAAAATAAAATAAAATAAAATAAATACATAAATACACTACCGTTCAAAAGTTTGGGGTCACCCAAACAATTTTGTGGAATAGCCTTCATTTCTAAGAACAAGAATAGACTGTCGAGTTTCAGATGAAAGTTCTCTTTTTCTGGCCATTTTGAGCGTTTAATTGACCCCACAAATGTGATGCTCCAGAAACTCAATCTGCTCAAAGGAAGGTCAGTTTTGTAGCTTCTGTAACGAGCTAAACTGTTTTCAGATGTGTGAACATGATTGCAAAAGGGTTTTCTAATCATCAATTAGCCTTCTAAAGTGATAGTTGCTGGTAATGGGCCTCTATACACCTATGTAGATATTGCACCAAAAACCAGACATTTGCAGCTAGAATAGTCATTTACCACATTAGCAATGCATAGGGTGTATTTCTTTAAAGTTAAGACTAGTTTAAAGTTATCTTCATTGAAAAGTACAGTGCTTTTCCTTCAAAAATAAGGACATTTCAATGTGACCCCAAACTTTTGAACGGTAGTGTAAATAAATAGATAAATAAATATATATATATATATACATACTGTATTTTTCAGACTATAAGTCGCAGTTTTTTTCATAGTTTGGCCGGGGGTGCGACTTATACTCAGGAGCGACTTATGTGTGAAATTATTAACACATTACCGTAAATTATCAAATAATATTATTTAGCTCATTCACGTAAGAGACTAGACTTATATGATTTCATCGGATTTAGCGATTAGGAGTGACAGATTGTTTGATAAACGTATAGCATGTTCTATATGTTATAGTTATTTGAATGACTCTTACCATAATATGTTACGTTAACATACCAGGCACGTTCTCAGTTGGTTATGTGTCATATAACGTACACTTATTCAGCCTGTTGTTCACTATTCTTTATTTATTTTAAATTGCCTTTCAAATGTCTATTCTTGGTGTTGGGTTTTATCAAATAAATTTCCCCCAAAAATGCGACTTATACTCCAGTGCGACTTATATATGTTTTTTTCCTTCTTTATTATGCATTTTCAGCAGGTGGGACTTATACTCATGTGGCCCGCGGGCCGTAGTTTGGGGACCCCTGCACTAGACAGTATATCTTACCTTTACTTGTAAATGAAGTCCATTCGCCTTACCTTCTGGAAGAAGATCTCTATGACTTTGTTGTAGAAGTCCTCCTTTTTCTCTTTTTCTTTGTGTTTTAAAAGTCTCTCTTTCTCAATTGAGATAATTGCCACAAAAGGCCAGCTCTTGTTTCCCCAAAAAGCAAGTGGTGTTTATCAGCTCTTTTAATATCTCACGATTTTCCTTTACATTGCCATTGTGCATGCTGATATTTAGTCTCATTTAGAGCCAGATCAATACTTGATATTCCAAACGTTTTTAAAGAAATCTGACCTTGAATGTGGGCAGATGAGCTCTCATGTTTTTCGAGGCTTCTTGGCAGCTTTTTCAGATCCATCCCATCCCATCCATTTTCTACCGCTTGTCCCTCTCGGGGTCGCTGGAACCTATCTCAGCTGCATTTGGGCTGAAGGCAGGGTACATCCTGGACAAGTCGCCACCTCAGTATAGACCATTTGGGTCCAAACACGGTCACTCGTTGAGAATAAAAGGCAGGGAAAGCAAAAAATACATTTTTTGTAGCACAGCCACAAAGCCATTCTTTTCCAGTATACCAATCCTTTTGAAATGAACAAGTTATTTTCTGTCCTCGGACCACACACGTTTGAACCAAATCTGGCAGCTCTGGCGTTGGTCTCCCAGTATTAATGACTTCTTGCTTTGATTGAATGTCCAGTCTTGAAAAATTCCTTATTTTAGAAATCAAATCCTCCATTTTTAGGGCGAAAAAGCGTCAACGTTTGCGGGAAGCGTAGCAGTTGTTGTCTGTTGTTTTCTTCTTCTACTTCTTAAGTTCATGAACTTTTGATATATCGCCCCCTGACTGTGAGGCAGAGGTACTTGCTGCCTCATAGGCTGCCTTTTTCCTGTGGCAACAAGCACGCGCCTCTTCGCACGCACACGCTCAATACACTTTGTGTGTAGCCGTGGAGGCACCACCTGTGTTTGCCTCACTTCTCGTCTACCCTGTTATTTTGATCAGGAATCACGGAATTTCCGCAATTTTGACCATGAAAATTATCAAAATATACAAGAACCACACCAAAATCACATAGAAAGCATAGACCAAAAGAGAAATATTAAAACTTATTTTATTTTATTACTTCGTTTTTTAACATCTCATGGTTAAGCCTTTTACCCCCACCTGGTGGCCAGGTGAGGCACTGGCTCACTTGCCTCCCCTGACAGAAAGTCACTGATATCAACACAAATCATACATATTTGTATTATATTGTAGTGTGCAATGTTAGAAGAGACTTTATCAAGTGAAATTACTCAGAGAACAATAGTAAGAATAAAAAACAACAGCCTATGGAATTAACCTATGCAGTCTTTAAGTTGAAGTGCAGTGGTAATTGTTTTTTAGGGGGGGGGGTTTCCAACATCTAGTAGCCACAATAATTCATTAAGTTAAGCTCATTATGTGGTAAGTTGAACGATGCGGACACGTTTGTTAGTGGGTATTTTCTAATACGCTTCTGCCTGAGAGAATCGGTATCTGTTAGTAGAAAGTAACTATTTGAAATTGATAGTGTGTATCAATTGCTTGCAGAGGTTTCGTTTTTCATGATCTCTACGATGGGCAGGGATCTACTGTGTTATAAGAAAAGGTTGAATTACACTTAATAAATTAATTTAAAACACTTATTTAAAATGAAATTCAATACATTAAGAAATCAACTAAATGCATACATATGCTGTATAAATATATATAAAGATATTACAATTAATAAACTAAATTTAAAAAACTATATTTTTTATATCATACTAAGGCGGGAATCAGCAACCCATGGCTCTTTAGCGCTGCCCTAGTGGCTCCCTGAACCTCTTTCAGAGATGTGTGAAAATGGAAAAAGATGAAGAACATTTTTTATTTTTTGTTTTAATATATTTTCTGTAGGAGAATAAACATGATACAAACCTTCCTACTTGTTACAAATGCCACTGTTTATATTATACATGCTTCACTGATGAGAGTATTTGGCGAGCACCGTTTTGTCCTACTATTTTCAGCTATCGTTGAACTCATCGTAGTTTGTTTGCATGTACAACTTTCTCCAATGCTGCCACAGAAAGACGTGTTTTATCCCACTCCTTCTTTGTCTCATTTTGTCCACCAAACGTTTTATGCTGTGCAGGAATGCACAAAGGTAAGCTTTTTTGATTTTATTGATTTGCTGGAGTGCTTATCAGGCATATTTGGTCTGCAAGCTAATCGATGCTAACATGCTATTTAGGCTAGCTGTGTGTACATATTGCATCATTATGCCTAGTTAGTAGGTATATTTGAGCTAATTTAATTTCCTTTACTTATGTCCTCTGTGTATTTAATTTATATGTGCATGTCTCATGACACATTATCTGTATGTAATATTGGCTGCATTTCTCATAGTTGTTTGTGTGCCATGTTGTTCCAGACTACAGCAAACGTTAACCAGCTTGCAAAGATTGTAATAATCCATTAGAAGAAGACAGCCTGCCGTTTCCTTTAACTTGGACACACACATCTATACCTTTGGCCAATCTGAGCCAGTAATTTCCAGGAGTTTTCTCATGCTGTGAGAAGCCTCCGTTTTACTAATGATTTCCAATGTTGCAAAAATGTGTAGAATAAAAATTAAAATACAACATTTATGTCAAAACAGATTTGCATCATCCTTTGATAGTAGGCTAATATAGCTAATATAGACACTTACATCATGTCTTGCCTTCATTATAACACTTATATAAGGCTTTTGATTTTGGGTTGCCGACCCCTGTACTAAGGGTTTAAAATATGTCAGTACATTTAAAAAAATATCTTTTTAAAAAAAAAAAAAATTACTATTATAACATTTTCACCTGTTACCAGACTTGAGACTGTAATACTGCTCAATTTTGATTAACACTGTACACGATGTACACACTCTTAGGTGAGAGGAAATTACCAATGCAATAGATTGTAAAGAATGTGCGGCCGCAGTATTCATGGACTTAACAAAAGCATTTGACACAATTAATCATGATATTTTAATACGATTGGTCTTGAACTGGGTAAGAAGCTATTTAACCAACAGGAAGCAATATGTGAAGATGGGTGAAAATATGTCAACACGGCTACATATATCTTGTGGTGTGCCCCAGGGATCAATACTGGGACCAAGATTGTTTAATCTTTATATAAACGACATTTGTAAAGTTACAAAAGACTTAAAGTTAGTTTTATTTGCAGACGACACAACTGCTTTCTGTTCAGGAGAGAACACACAGAAGACAATACAAATAATAACAGAAGAAATTAACAAATTAAAAAGATAGTTTGACAAAAACAGACTATCTTTCAATCTCAGTAAAACTAAAATAACGCTATTTGGTAACAGTAGAAAAGAGCATTATACACAAATACAAATAGACGGAGTAGACATTGAAAGGGTAAAAGAAACATGATTTTTGGGAGTATTAATACAAACGTTTGTAGATGATCAAATGAACTGAAAATCTCATACACAAAACATACAACATAAGGTGGCAAAAAACATTTCAATAATGAATAAAGCAAAATACGTCCTGGGCCACAAATCACTTCATATTCTCTACTGCTCGCTAGTGTTACCATATCTGAGTTATTGTGTAGAAATATGGGGAAATAACTACAAATGTGCGCTACATTCGTTAACCGTGTTACAAAAAAGATCAGTTAAAATAATACACAATGTTGGATATAGAGAACATACAAACCCTTTATTTATTAAGTCAAAAATATTAAAGTTCTGTGATTTGGTAAAATTGCAAACAGCTACAATGATGTACAAAGCAATCTATAACCTGCTACCCAAGAATGTACAACAATTCTTCTCAACTGAAGAGGAGAAATATAACCTTAGAGGAAAAAATATTTTAAAACATTTGTATGCATGTACAATACTTAGAAACTTTAGCATATCAGTATGTGGAATTAAATTATGGAATGGATTAAGTAAAGAAGTTAACCATTGTACTGATATGATCCAGTTTAAGAGGTAGTTGAAAATAATAGTGCTTACAAAGTACAAAGAAGAAGAATTATGAGAAATACTTTCAACCTTATTGAAAGTAAGATATTCTTCATCTCAGTATGTTAATAATGACTGAATTAATTAATTACATATTACAAAACTGTTGTGTATACTAATTCATAGATGTTATTTTGTTATATAAAAAGGTCAGTAAATGATTCTATATATTTGTAAACGCTCTGAAGTGGGAAGGGGGTAGGATTAAATAAGCTTTGCTTCTTCCTACTCCTTTTCGGACATGATGAAAAGTGAAATGATATGAAATTGTGATGTATTATGCTGTAAGTGTGTTCATGATCGAAATAAACTAAAAGAAAAGAAAAGAAAAAAGTGTGTACACTGAAGGGTGTTGGAATGCATACAGGCACGAAAGACATTCACACAAAGTAACATTTATACTACCTGCAAGCTAACAAGCCCGATCTGACTTAATCAGAGACTGGTGGCCAGGATCTGACCTGCCCACAATATACTTTCATAATCATAAGCATGCTTTTAATGAGTCCTCAGTGGAATAATACAATCATCCTTTCTCCATCTTGGTTGTGTGATGGCATTGGAAAACAATGCTCTTCAAAGGATGAACATGGATACATTATCATATATAGTTTGTCAGTGACATGCATATGACCCTGCAGGATGATCATATATTAAAAGGCACCCTATTTTGCTCTCTAATGATGTAAACACACATCTAGAACATGTGTGAGGGCGAGGTTGTTTAGAGCCCGTCAGGCGTCATCATAAGTTTTTAGACACAAAAGGTTGGGGAACTTGGCAGAGGTATTCACACCTTAATTGAGCTTACACTGCCACCCTGTGGACAAACGTTAACATAGTGAGGAGTGAGTTAATGATAGAGTGTGAATGTTGTCTATTTGTGTTGGACCTGCGTTGAGGTGGCGATTTGTCCAGGGTGTGCCCCACCTTCCGCCCGAGTGCAGCTGGGATAGGCTCCAGCACCCCCCTGTCACTCCGAAAGGGACAAGCGGAAGAAGAGAATGATGTATGGATCGGTGGATAGATGGATATCATGGGCAGTTAGACTCACTGTACTACATACGTAATCAAGAGAGCTACCACACTACCACAAGGGGGCAGTGTTGTCTTAACAGTCAGTTTAGTGTAATTACATTACATTGGTAAATAGAAAGATACACTATATTACCAAAAGTATTTGGCCACCCATCCAAATGATCAGAATCAGGTGTCCTAATCCCTGGTGTATAAAATCAAGCACTTAGGCATGGAGACTGTTTCTACAAACATTTGTGAGAGAATGAGCCGCCCTCAGGAGCTCAGTGATTTCCAGCGTGGAACTGTCATAGGATGCCACCTGTGCAACAAATCCATTCGTGAAAAGCCCTCACTCCTAAATATTCCAAAGTCAACTGTCGGCTTTATTATAAGAAAATGGAAGAGTTTGGGAACAACAGAAACTCAGCCACAAAGTGGTAGGCCACGTAAACTGACAGAGAGGGGTCAGTGGATGCTGAAGCGCATAGTGCAAAGAGGTGGCCGACTTTCTGCACAGTCAGTTGCTGCAGAGCTCCAAACTTCATGTGACCTTCCAATTGGCCCACGTACAGTACGCAGAGAGCTTCATGGAATGGGTTTCCATGGCCGAGCAGCTGCATCTAAGCAATACATCACACAGTCCTGTGCAAAGCGTCAAATGCAGTGGTGTAAAGCTTGTCGCCACTGGACTCTAGAGCAGTGGAGACGCGTTCTCTGGAGTGATGAATCACGCTTTTCCATCAGGCAATCTGATGGACGAGTCTGGGTTTGGAGGTTGCCAGGAGAACGCTGCATTTCAGACTGCCTTGTGCCGAGTGTGAAATTTGGTGGAGCAGGAATAATGGTGTGGGGTTGTTTTTCAG